>NW_023425576.1:0-75000 GCF_014108245.1 Pipistrellus kuhlii
TGAATGAACTCAAACTAATTTATTGAACCATTTCCAGGGAAAGGACTCGGTCCAAGATGTCAGTGACGCCAGAATTTCCACAGTGTACTTCCGACGCGTGATTTTCTTCTGGCCAGGACCCGGGAACTGCCAGGAGATTGTCGAGGGAGACTCCAGAATTCTGTGCCAAAAAAACAAACACATTTTTTTTACTTGAGCCCATGGTGCTAACTCACAGGACATGTTTCTTATAGATAAAAATATATATATTTGAGCCGAAGCCGGTTTGGCTCAGTGGTAGAGCGTCGGTCTGCGGACTGAAGGGTCCCGGGTTCGATTCCGGTCAGGGGCATGTACATTGGTTGCGAGCACATCCCCAGTAGGGAGTGTGCAAGAGGCAGCTGGTCGATGTTTCTCTCTCATCGACGTTTCTAGCTCTCTATCTCTCTCCCTTCCTCTCTGTAAAAAATCAATAAAATATATTTAAAATATATATATATATATATATATTTGAGACATTGCAAGAAGGATCCTTTAGCAACTTAAAGCAGTATCACCTTCCACGTGGCCTGCAGGAAAAGCCTGGAATGGAATCCCTCTGCTGGATGGACTGCACGGCGTGTTGCTGGAAAGAATGAAATTCTCCAGTTGGAGCGAATCATTCTCCGAAGTGGAAATAGCGATCATCCGGAAGCTTTTGCGTTTGTTTTGTTATTTTTAATGCAGAACTTGTTTGATTAAACACAGAAATAGGCTGGGCCGTTCTTCACCTTCCCGATCATGTATATACTTTGTGATTTCAATGGAAGCTCTTAATGATTTGCATATTTGGCCTTTTTTTTTTTCTTCTCCTTTTTGTGAACTCATTTTATTGTGGGGTCATCAAACTTTCTAGAACGCTCCTCAACCTTCTCCCCAAAATCTTTGAAATAGTATTGCGGGGGAGGGTGGGGGGGGGGGGACAGGACGACGACTGTCTGTGTGTCCACAAGGGTGTACAGAGAACGTGGGCGCCCCCTCCAGGTTGCTCTCTGCAGTTTTATTTTCTCTTCAGAGCACTCAGTCCTGTGGGTGATGCTACCATTTTGTATTGAAAATAACCGAAAGTCTAAAGAAAAAAGAAAAAAAAGCTATATATAATTTATTTTTCTGGAATAAAGAAACTTTAGAATATTCAGTTATTTTGAACCACAAGGATAGATCTGTGATGTGTATATGGGGTGGGTTGGGGATAGTCGAAATATCTTAACACTGACAGGCTCAGTAAATCTGATTGTAAATTTTAATTTTAGCATAGACTGGCAGAAAGGAAGAAAGAAAGAGAATTAATTACCAAGGAAAGTCCTGAACAGAGAAAACAGGAAACAGTGAGAAGTTTTTAAATTCAAGGTCTAGCTTCTAAGGAGACTAGTTTTTCCTTTGTTTCATTCCTGTATTTAAAAAGAAAAAATGTCTTGGTTGTATAAAAAAAAAAAAGGTATTTTTTTTGAGTATGTAGGCTTCTCATTTTGCTGTTGCCCAGATTGGTATTTAAGTATATGGATTAAAACCTTTAGTCTGTACTTCAACTTGGCATTCAGTTGCATGTTTTGGAAATGTGTCCGTTCACTCTATGGCCGGGCCACGGGCTGGCGAGGCTGTTTGCCTCCTTCCGGTGCCGCTGTCCCCATGAGCTCCTTTGTCACCCTTAGAGAAGACAAGAACCCACAGGTGGAACTGACCTGGGAGTAATCCCAGCTGCTCTCAAGTTTCCATCCAAAGAAGTTCCTTCTGAACTTGACACCTGTCGGCCACTAAACAAACCTAGGAAGCCTCTATTCACGGAGGGCCAGATTTCACTGCTTGGCACAACCATGCCTCGGCCAAGGGATCTGTCTTTCTGGGGGCAGGATTTGAAGTTCTGTTTGCTGCCTCAGAATTAACACACAACCTTCCCTGGCTTTGCTGTCCCATTTCTTTTATTTTTTTACTACAAACCCATTCATATCTAAGTGCTTTGCTTCTTTTTTCTCCAAGCACACCTTAGAAGATTTCTTGCTCTTCTCAGTGGCCAATTTTTTAAAGTATGTTTTTATTGACTTGAGAGAGAGAGGGGGGGGGGGGCGGAGAGGGAGGAAGCAAGAGAGAAACATGCACGCCCCACTGGGAATCGAGCCCACAACCCCGGCACGTGCCCTGGCCGGAAATCGAATCCTGACCTCCAGGTTCATAGATCGATGCTCAACCTCTGAGCAATGCCAGCCGGGCAATTTTGTCCTAATTTCTAAAAAAGGTAGTGAGACGTTATCCTTATTTTCGAGTGGGAATAGTAATTCGCATTACTAGAACCGCTATCCCCCCCAGCCTCAATCACGATCCTGAAATAAGAACCAGCGGGGAAGCAGCGGGCCCCGCGACCACCCCTCAGCTTACAGAGGCGCCCACCACGAGGCCTCCTCCAGCTTTCCTGGCGCGCGTGTTAACACACATGGCACTCGGCTTGGTCTCCATGTGGTCCAGAGTGCCTGGACCACATGTGCGTTTGCACTTGAGCTCAGGTTATAAACTGATGTCTTCGCCAACCACCTCCTCCATCCACAATGCCTTTCAGAACGGAGCCGCCCCGCAGCGAGGCTCCCTCCAGCAATGTCTCTGCGCCTCGGCTCCGCCCTGGGACACAGGGTGACAGGACCCGTTCCCGCTGGGCCCCCGAGGACCGGACTTGCTGTACGCCCAGCCCAGCCAGCTCGCTGTCCTGCAGCCGCATCCTCACGCCCGGCGTCCTGTGATCGCGCCTGCGCGCTCCGCCCCGCCCCTTCCGCCGGCGTGAGAAAGGGCTCGCGCCGCTCCAGGTTCTGAACAGAGTGGACGGAAGAGCGTGAAAAAAGCTCCCTGCGCGCCAGTGCGCAGGCGTGGCGGTGCTCATCACTTCCGGGCCGGGTCCCAGCCCGCGCGGGCGGCAGGCGGCGGGCCGGCCCTCGGCTGCCCGGTGGGGGGCGCTGCGAGGAGGGCGCCCGGGTCGGTCGGAGGGCGGGTGTGGCCGAGGGGCGCGGCCCGGGGCGGGCGCCTGGGGCGCCGGCCCGATGCGGCGGGTGACGGCGGGTGACAGCGGGCGGGGCGGCGGGCGGCGCGGAGTGCACGCCCTCCGCTCGGCCGGGCCGGGAGGGTCCTCGGGCTCCGTGCGCGCGGGGCCGGCCGGGCGGGCGCAGACACTCCACTCGGACGCGGCGCCATGCGCGGGCCGCTCGCCTGGCCGCTGCGCCTGCTCGTGAGGCGGGGCCCGCTCACCTTCGCGTGGACCCCGGCCGCCCGCGCCCCCGTGTCCCGGCCGCTGCCGACCGGCCTGGGGCCCCCGCGGCTCTGGTGCGCCGGGCCCGGCCCCCTTGGAGGTGCGGGAGCCGCGCGCAGCCTGCGCTGCTGGGCGAGCAGCTGCCCGGGCGGGGGTCCCGGCGGGGGTCCCGGCGGCGGAGCGGGTCTGGCGCGGCTCCTGCTGCTGCGGGCGCGGCCCCCCGGAGCCCCCAGCCTCCCGCGCGCCCTGCTCTCCGGCGGCCCAGCCGGCGGCGCCCGCGCGGGGGGCGAGGCCTGGCGGCGCGGACCGGCGGTGCCTGAGGCCGCGGTGGCTCCGAGGGACGACTCTCCGCTGCGCCCCGCGGCGGCCGGGCGCTCGGAGGCACAGAAGCTGCTGGGGCTGGCGTACCCCGAGCGCCGGAGACTGGCAGGTAGGGCTCCCCGTGCCCTTCCCGCCCCCGCCGCCCGCCGGTGCACCTTCCCCGGCGCGGGGTCCCGGCCCCCGAGCGGAGACCCTGCCCTTGCAGCCCCGCGAGGACAGGGTGACCTCTTCCTTGGGGTTTTGAACCCAGAAGCGCTGGACGGAACCACTCAACCCACAGCGGCGTCCGGTTAGCTTTAGGATTCGCTTTACGATGGTTTGTTCGTTATCCGAGGAGCGCGGCGTGGTGTCTACCTAGAAAGTCGGGTCTGCCGCTCTTGGGCGCTGCCAGCATTCTGCGAATCAGCCGGGTTTCCCCGTCCTCCCCATCTCTCTCTTTTTAAAAAAAACATATTTTGTTGATTTTTTTACAGAGAGGAAGAGAGGGATAGAGAGTTAGAAACATCCATGAGAGGGAAACATTGATCAGCTGCCTCTTGCACACTCCCTGCTGGGGATGTGCCCAGCAACCAAGGTATATGCCCTTGACCGGAATCGAACCTGGGACCCCTGAGTCCGCAGGCTTTATCCACTGAGCCAAACCGATTAGAGCTCCCATCTCTTATTTTTACAAATTAAAACTCGAGCCAAAAACATACCTGCTTTGTATTACGCGCTCACACTGACTTGCTTTATTTAGGCAGGGTTACTAGAGCAGTGGGTTTTGGCCAGGTGAAGTGGAACCATCTAAGCCTTTCCCATTAGGCCCACTGCTTTTTGCCCCTGGGGTGATGGGGAGGGAGTTGCTTTGCTATTTTCAGAGCATTCAAACCTGGCCCGGCTGACTGATGTATATAAACTCGAGAAGTTTTGCCCTGGCCGGTTTGGCTCAGCGGAAAGAGCGTGGGTCCGGGGGACTGAAGGGTCCCGGGTTCGATTCTGGTCAGTGACAGGTACCTCGGTTGCAGGCTCTGGATCCCCAGCTATGGATGTGGCTTAGGTAAAGGCAGCCAATGAATCAATGTCTGTCTCTCTCACTCTCAAAATTAATGGGACAATATCCTCAGGTGAGGATTAACAACAAAATAAAAGATATATCAGTAAACTCCAGACGTTTTGAGAAACGATAGGTCACAACCCAACTAAATCAAAAGTAATTTTTATAAAGAGAATGAACACTTTTAGGAAACAAAATCCAGATAAGACAATTTTCTTTAGCTCCTCGTTTTTTAGGCATTAATTAGAGAAAGCTTTAAATGCACATTTTTTTAGGTTTCTCTAAATCTTTCTTTTCTTTCCTTTTTAAAAGTTGATTTCACAGAGGAGGGGAGAGGGAGAGAGAAATAGAAACATGAATGAGAGAGAATCTTTGGGATTTGAGCCAGCAAACCAGACCCGGGGAATCGAACCGTGACCTTCTGATTGGCAGGTCGAGGCTCAGCCACTGAGCCATGCTGGTTGGGCAAAAATCTTCATTTGTTTAGTTGTGGGTTTCCTTGGAGAGAAACTCGGTTTCTGTCCCTGCTGGGACTTCCCATGAGTGAAATGATCACATGACTAGACATGCAAGTGCGTCTGTGCTGAGGGCTTGGAAAGAGGCCTGTGAGGCTTTTGGGGAGACACTTGAAATGGCTGAGCACCCCACATTCTTTACTGCAAAACCATTGCCGTAGCAAGGGGCCTCCAAACAGCGGCTGGTGACTTGGGGCTTGGTGCTGGGGAGCAGGCAGTCCCCGGGGGAACATTACCTCCCCCTGTCAAAGCTTGGGGGCAAAGAAGGTTCGTTCCTCACTTGGTCCCGTGTAGGCTTTGATAGAGAGAAAGATCCTTTTGCCAAGCCGGCGTTGCTCAGTGGTTAGAACATCGACCTAGGAACCAGGAGGCCACGGTTCGATTCCCGGTCAGGGCACATGCCCGGGCTGCGGGTTCGATCTCTAGTTTGGGGCGTGCAGGAGGCAGCCGATCCATGATTCTCTCTCATCATGGATGCTTTTCTCTCTCTCTCCCTCTTCCTCTCTGAAATCAATAAAAGTATTTTTTTAAAAAGGGAAAGTTTTGAAACAAGGAGCTCCTGGACTGAGCTGCTTGGGCGAGTGGCCGTCCCACTCCTCTGCCCCCCTCCAGTTCTCAGCGTGGGGCCGATGGAATACATGCCGGTGGGACCAGGCCCAGGGTGAGGCCTAACTGAGCCCCTGAGCCCTCCAGGGGGTGGCCCCTTTCTCCATGCAGCGTGGAGCAAGCATACGGAAACCCGGTTTTATTTTGTCTCTGAGGTATTCGATGTCAGGACGGTTTTCTGGTTCCCACACCTGCCATGCTGATATGTTAAGACAGCCCTAGCCACAGCAAGAGCTGTACCTCCTTTTATTTAAAGAAGGAAAGCTTTGTTGATATGCCACCTTGAATAACTATGAACACAGAATTTGAGGAAGTAAATTGCGTTATACACCAATTAAAAAAATATTTTTAAACAGATAATAAATACATGCGGTATCTTATGAGGCAATCTGACAAAAAACCCTCATTAGGACATCTGGTTTCCTGGGAACTCACCCGATAAGATCTCTTGGGCCAGCCTGGGTGCCAGCATTAGTGGGGTGCAGAGGAAGTGAGGGGTCATCATCAGTTTGTAACTTATCTTCCTGAGAGCAGTGCCGGAGGTTGAAACATGCCCTTCAGGTGCTGGAGATAGAGAGCAGTTGTGTGTGTGTGTGTGTGTGTGTGTGTGTGTCTGCTTTTTAATCGAGAGACCAAAGAAAACTCAGTTGAAGAGAAGGAATTCCACTATCCATGTGTTAACTTTTAGAGAAACAAATATTTTTTTTTAAACTATTTAAAAAATTCAGCTACCCACTTGAATAACGGTATTTTCAACCGTTTGCAGCGATTTGTGAAATTGCCACCTGAGCTGCCTGGCCAGGACACTTTGATCTTAAGTCATTTGTACCGGGACCTCCTGTCTGACATGTTGCAGATGCGTGCAGAGACGTGTTCGCATGACTTCCCTGCCCTGCCCTCTGCCCCCACCCCGTCGCCCCGGGCGTAGGGATGGATGCGCAGCTATCTCTCTGCAGCTGTGGCCCTCGGCATTTCCCACTGACAGCCCCTCATCTTATCTCCTGGGCCGGCAGCTCAGATGCGGGGCTCCCGTGTGGGCTGACGGGATAGGAGCCATCGGCTGCACCTGGGCGATAGGGGAGCTGGGCGGCGAACAGGGGCATCGAGTTGGGCCTTCAATGGGCTCCTGGGAGATTCTAACGGGGCTGCCAGCCGGAGGCCCTTGGGGTGATGGCCGAGGTGTGCAGAGCAGCTGCCTTCCCACACTTCCCAGGCCGGTTCCTAGTCACCCTGGGGAAGGTACATCCCCTCCACCCTCCACCCCCATGTGCATTGGGGAACTGTGGGGGCGGGGTGTGGGGGAGGCCTGGGAGGGCGCCTCTCGCTTTAATTCCCGATAAGAGCTGTGTGTGTGGCCTTAGATTAGGACCGTTCTTGGAACCCAATGGCCGCCAGGAGCTCTGGCTGCATCTGTAGTTAGGTTTTATGAAGACAGACCAGGAAGGGACCAAAATGGACAGGCTGTGGGTGCTGGCCAGGACACTGCAGCTGCGCCCAGGCGTGTCTGCCTGCCGGGAAACCCCGTACTTCAAAGAGAACATTGACATTCGGTGCATTGCTTCAAGTGTAGAATACACACGAGATTTGGAAAGGACTTAGTATGAAAGAAAGTAAAGTATCGATACTTTTATCTTGATTACATGTTGTTGGATTACATATTGATACTTTTTATCATGATCCATATTGTTGGATAGTTTGGGTCAAATATTTGGGTCAATGTATTGCTAGAATTAATTTTACCTATTCCTTTACTCTCTCTTTTTTTTTAAATCTTTATTGTTGAAAAAGAAATCTTTGTTAAAAATCCTTTCTTACTAGTATATGCCCTCTTCTCCCCCCATCCCCCCATTGACCCTGCCATGAAGACAGCATGGCAGGCATGCTCTTTTCAGTGTGACAGAACATGTTACGTTCCATGGCCCGGCTCCCCTGACATGCCTGCGGGTGCTGGAGTCCAGTGTGGCACAGGCGCCTCGCTCCCTGGCACACGCTCACGGTTGGGCCTTGCGCCAGACCTGCCAGGACTCAGGCCTCTGTTCTGCCGAGTCCTCTGTGAACCTGCCCAGCTCCCGACATCCTCCACTTCCTGCTCGTCTCTCAGCCCCTCATGTCTTCACTTCCTTCCCTGCCCGGCCTCCATGCTTGTCCCGTGTGTGACGAAGGCCTGTTACCTGTTACTGCCTTCCCACGCTGACTTAACGTGTGGGCATTCTAGACTCATCAAGAGCTTTCCCTGCATAATTGGAGCTAGAAACTAGGATACAGTTAGATGCCAAGGCGTGGCAAAGGGTAGCATGAATGTAGGAAAAAATGCCATCTGAGACGAACACCCAGGTCAAGAGGCAGGAAGGAGGGGCTGGCGGTAGTCCTGGGGTTCTAGTGAGGGGGTAGGGGGTCAGGTTAGGGTGACGCAGAGCATGGTCCACCCTACTGGTTCTGTCCCAAGACCCATGGGTTCTTCCTGCGGTCGGTCCGGGAGCTGGAGGGACGACCGTTCCCTGCGGCCGTGAGCTGAGCGCTGCCCGTGTCTTGCAGCCGCGGTCGGCTTCCTGGCCGTGTCCAGCGTCATCACCATGTCGGCGCCCTTCTTCCTGGGGAAGATCATCGACGTCATTTACACCAACCCCGCCGGGGACTACACCAGCAGCCTCACCCGCCTCTGCCTGACCCTCAGCGGCGTGTTCCTGTGCGGAGCGGCGGCCAACGCTGTCCGTGTCTACCTCATGCAAACCTCAGGTCAGCGCCCCGCGCCCGGGAGCCCCGAGGGCAGCCACGTGGGTGTCGTGTGCTGCGGGTCCGGGCTTCTCTCTCTGCATCACATTCAGTAGGGGGGCTGGCCAGTGTGGCTCAGAGGTTGAGCGTCAACCTATGAACCACGAGGTCCCAGTTTGATTCCCGGCCCAGGTTGTGGGCTCGATCCCCAGGGTGGGGCGTGCAGGAGGCAGCCAATCAGTGATTCTCTCTTATCATTGATGTTTCACTCACTCTCTCCCTCCCTTCCTCTCTGACATCAATACAAATATATTCAAAAAATCAACAGCAATCAGTAGGGACTTACGGCTTAAGGAGCCGTGGCTTATGTTAGCTCCGCGCCTCTCCTCAGCCTCTTCTGCGTGACTTGGATTGGGCTGGGCCGGAGCAGCCGTCTGTCTCCCGGGAGGTTGGAGGCTGGCACGGGGCCTCCCTCCAGGGGGAGCTGGGCGACCGCCACAGTCATGACAGCGCCCGGACGCCCGGCTCTACGTCGGTCGCTTGCCATTTAGCTGATAAAATAAATACCCGGTGGATAATTAACCAGTCATTGCCATTTGGAAGTTCAATACGGAAAAGGTTGCCGGGGAGGGGACACAGGTAGCCTTCGAGCAGTCACTGGAGTAAAACGTCTGTGTAAATAGTCTAAGGATCTCTCGGTCCCGTAGTGTTTACACGGTCCCTGCAGCCTCTCCTCCGTCTCCAGGCTGCACTGGCTAAGGGAGACTAATGCCCCTTCCCGGCAGCTTCCTGCCCAGCTGCCAGGGCCCGGGCGAGTGTCCCCAGGGGTCAACAGGGCAGCAGCCCAGGCTCGGAGGCTGCCGGCGGAGAGGCGGTGACCTCGGGCTGACGCGGCCCTCCCCCGCTGGCTTGTGCAGGGCAGCGCATCGTGAACCGGCTGCGAGCCTCCTTGTTCTCCTCCGTCCTGAGGCAGGAGGTGGCTTTCTTCGACAAGACGCGCACGGGCGAGCTGGTCAACCGCCTGTCCTCGGACACCGCGCTCCTGGGCCGCTCGGTGACGGAAAACCTCTCGGACGGGCTCCGGGCCGGGGCCCAGGCCTCCGTCGGGATTGGCATGATGGTAGGTCGGCCCCCTCTGAATGAGTGAGTGAATGAATGAATGAATGAATGAACAAATGAATGAATGAACGAACGATTGTTCTGTCCATTACTTCACACTGCAGTCTGCTCCTTTTTCTCAGCATTTTAGAAGAGCCTTGTTTTGATTCTATTTTCTGTGCAATTGAGATTTGGTAGGCTTCAGTAATTTGCTGAAGAGGTGCTAGTGCCATTTAGGATACAATCTACAGCCGAAACGGGTTTGGCTCAGTGGATAGAGCATCGGCCTGTGGACTGAGGGGTCCTGGGTTCGATTCCGGTCAAGGGCATGTACATTGGTTGCGGGCATGTCCCCAGTAGGGCGTGTGCAGGAGGCAGCTGGTCGATGATTCTCTCTCATCGATGTTTCTCACTCTATCCCTCTCTGTGAAAAATCAATAAAATATATATTTTTTAAAAATCTACAAATTGCAGGATTGACAGGAACACCGCCCCCCCCAGGCTACTTCTGGAGGTCAGCTGGTTCCCCTCTGAGCCTGACCAGCTGTCAGATCCACATGCTTCCGGCCACTGAGCCAGGGAAACGCTGTAACGCTGCTTACCCTTGTCGTTTATGTCTCCCGCCCGTCACGCGTCTGCCCGTCACAGGACGCGGTGTGTTTGGTCTCTGTGCCGTCTTGGTCATTTCGGTGGGACCGTGGCTCTGGGCACAGGATCCTGCCGTGGTCCCGCAGCGTGAGCAGAGCGGGCCTCTCCCTCACTCCCGCCCTGCTCCCCTTCTCTGTCGTTGGACCCCCTGGTGCAGACAGCGGGGTCAAAGGCTCCCGCCCTGTCTGCAGCAGCTCTTGGTCACGTGGCTCCTGTGTGGCACCTCAGTATTCGTGGGTTTTATGAAAAGTTCCACCAGTGCAGCCGTCTCTTCATTGGAACTCACACTCACACTCACACGCTCACCTACAACGGGTGTGAGAGTTCCTGCTTCTCTGTGTAACAGACACCTTTTGGCTTTGTTTCTGACAGTTTTTTGTCTCGCCTCATCTGGCCACCTTTGTTCTGAGTGTGGTGCCTCCAATATCCATCCTCGCCGTGGTGTATGGACGCTATCTGCGGAAACTGACCAAACTCACTCAGGACTCCCTGGCACAAGCCACCCAGGTACAGGCCCCGCCTTGGCACGGTCCCCGCTGAGTGGGGACAGACCCTGAGCAATGTGCTCAGACTTCGCAAAAACTACTCACTTTTCCTTCCATCCGAACTAAAACACTCTGCCTTCTAGACTGCATTACTGCCACGTGTCAGAATAGATCCAACATAACTGGATCTACTTCTTTCTTCTTCCCATCACTACTTCTTGCAGGACAAAAAAGCTAACCATATCTCCCAAACACCTTCTGGGTGACACTCTGATCTCCATTAATGAATAACGGTAGCTTTGCAATGCTGTCCCATAGTGTCTTCTTTAAAAATTAAAAATAATTGTTACATTTTTATATTGCAAAACCATCTATGTTTCTGTTTGAAAATATGAAGGGAAAAAATAACACGCATAAGCCTGCCTCTCAATTAACATTATTAATATCTTGGAACCTGTCCCTTTTATAAATCTTGTTCTCTGCATGAAGATATATTTCTGTGTTAGTTGTACCTCCAGAACTCTTGACATGTGGCCTTGCCCCTCTCCCCCTGACGTGTCTCTGTTCTCCCAGCTAGCCGAGGAACGCATCGGAAACATCCGAACTGTCCGCGCTTTCGGGAAAGAGATGACTGAAATCGAGAAATACACCAGCAAAGTGGACTTTGTGCTGCAGCTGGCGAGGAAGGAGGCCATTGCTCGGGCCGGCTTCTTCGGAGCAGTAAGTGCATCGTGTGGGAAGGAAGAAGGAGGATGGCGTCCCTGGGAGAGATTTCTATCCTGCAACTCCGGCCATAAGTAGACCGTGAGTCCATTCTACCTCTAGACAAAGAGCTGTCATCCTTAGAGTATGTTTTGGAAAGAGGAGAAACCAGTAAATGCATTGAAGGAAGGCAGTGGGCAAGGAGACCAGACACTGTGGGATCAGGCACTGGTTCTCAGCGTCCCCTGGGCAGACTGTCCGCTCCTTCCAGACCTGTCGAACGGAAACGACACGGGGGGCCAGCAATCTGTTAGAACAGGTTCCCGCGTCTTCTGATGCGAGCAGTGGGAGCCCACTGAGGGTTGGCCAGCACACCCTCAGCACTTCAAGAAGGAAATGCCCGAAAGCTGATCTCAGTGAACTCACATGGGACACTGAGCTAGGAGCTCACCCTGAAGGCGATTCCTAACCCGCTCAGTCTGGGTAGAACTTCACAGGCTGGGACTCAACAGGTGAGGGACAGGCCTGGAGAAGACCCCCCAAGAGCCCCACATCTGACCCGTCAAGGTGGATCAGAGATCCCGGGTTCCAGTCTCCTGGCCCGCCATGGAGACTATGTGAACACACATGTTAGTCATGTGCTCACTGCCTCCAGTGAGCAAAGGAATCCTTCATGTTATTTTTTTCTTTTGCAAATTGAGCAGATAAGAGTGGAATGGGAACCTGAGGGGTGACTCAGCTTCTGGGTTTCTGTGTTGATGAGATGATTTCTTTCGATATTGCAATCTGTTGAAAGTACGTCTTTGTTTGACATTCAGAGGGCACCGTAATAGCTTGGGGAAGCCTGGCTGTGACCGTTAGATGCAGGAAGCGGTCATAGGCCGTGGTCTTGCTGTCTGCTGTCTGGGTCTTCGCCTCCCACCTGACTTCCGTGTTTCCTCCCTCGCAGACCGGGCTCTCGGGGAACCTGATCGTGCTCTCCGTGCTGTACAAAGGCGGGCTGCTGATGGGCAGCGCCCACATGACCGTGGGGGAGCTCTCCTCCTTCCTCATGTACGCTTTCTGGGTTGGACTGAGCATCGGAGGTATATGATCTAACCAGGGGTGGGCCGTTCACGTGGAAAACCGGGTTCTAGTGTCTGAAAGGGAAACTCACTCTCCTGTTGGCCCCTCTCTCAGCACCTGAAAGAACTCTGTGCTAGAATGTTTTCCCTTTAAGCATGGGATAACCTTATATGTGTTTTGTTTATGTTGTTATGCTTTGGGCTAGGCAGAATTTCCTCTGTAGCTCTGTGCTTTGAATTCAGCGGTTGATGAGTGTGGCCATATGTATTTGTAAACTCCCTGACCAGCCACCAAATCCTTATTAGAAAGCCGTGAAATCTGAGGAGGAGGAGCTGAAGGAGAATGCGGGTGTGAGATGGGGGTTCTGGTCCTGGGAGCCCAGGCAGCTGCCTGAGGTCCCTCTTCGAAAGCAGCAGGTCTTATGTGAAACGCACGCTGTCACCTCGCCCCGCGGATGGGGCAGCCGGCGGCTGTGGCCCGCACCAGTGGCGGATGTGCGCCTCTCCCCGCAGGTCTGAGCTCGTTCTACTCGGAGCTGATGAAAGGCCTGGGCGCCGGGGGCCGCCTCTGGGAGCTGCTGGAGAGGAAGCCGGAGCTGCCTTTCAATGGTGGGTCTGCAGCGTGTGGTCCTTCCCCGTGGGGCCGACAGGTGTGCTCCCTGCCCGGCCTGAAGGCGGGAGCTGCGTTCACCGCGCTGAGCGAGGATGCTCCGTCTGCCGTTTCAGAGGGGCTGACCCTGAACGAGAAGAGCTTCCAGGGTGCTCTGGAGTTCAGGAACGTGCACTTCTCCTACCCGGCCCGCCCGGAGGTGCCCATCTTCCAGGACTTCAGCCTCTCCATCCCCGCGGGGTCCGTCACGGCGCTGGTTGGCCCCAGTGGTTCTGGCAAGTCCACGGTGGTCTCACTCCTGCTGCGGCTGTACGACCCCCTGTCAGGTGAGGGGTCCTCCCCGCGGAGGGCGAGCGGGGCTGTCTCACGCCTGTGCCTTGCCAGAGCGTTCCATTGTGCAAAAAGCTGGGATGCAAACTTCTTTCCACTTCAAAATGCTCCCGAGACTGGCCTGGAACCTCCCCACCAGACTGTGTTTACGCGCGTGGGCAGCCCCGTGACCAGTGCTTTCCTTCCCCTACAGGGGCCATCAGTCTGGACGGTCGTGACATCCGCCAGCTGAACCCAGTCTGGCTGAGATCCAAGATCGGGACCGTCAGTCAGGTAGGAGGAAGGGGTGGCTTTTATGGTGTTTTTCTCTTAAAGCTGCTTTGGTCGCTCGCTCTTTGCTTGGTCGTGAGTTTAGCAAAGGAGGGACAGTTCGGGGAAGGAGGAGAGGCGGCTTCCAGACGCACTGAGCTGGTCGCCCGTGGCAGGGGGCATAGGTTTGTAAACAGTGCTGTTTCTCAGGACCTCACGCACTCTAACCCGTTGAAGCACTGACTTTTTTTTAATTTATTTTTTATTTATTTTTGCAATACATTTTCATTTGATTTCAGAGAGGAAGGGAGAGAGAGAAGCATCAATGATGAGAGGGAATTGTGGATCAGCTGCCCCCTGCACGCCCCACATTGGGGATGGAGCCCGCAACCTGGGCATGTGCCCTGGACTGGAATCGTACCCAGAACCCTTCAGTCCGCAGGCCGATGCTCTATCCACTGAGCCGAACCAGCCAGGGCTGGTTGCGTACATGTTAAAAAGCAATGTCCTCGGTGGAAGGCAGGTCGCGGAAAATGCAGAGGGGCTGTGGCCTCCCAGGGCCTCACGACTCCCGAGAAGAGGGAGCTTGCATTTATGAAGCGCCTACTGTGTGCTGAGCGCTGTGCAGGCCTCTGCCTTGGGATCTCGCTCCCTGCAAGGGGGTGGGAGCTACAGATGATGAGGTCAGTGCTGCTGGGTGATTTATGAGGAATGAAGAAGTGGAGCCAAGAAAGCGTGAGCTGTTGGGGGCAGCTGAATAGTCTCTGAGATCTAAGTGCTGTGCTGAGTGAGCTCCGCGGTCTCCAGGCGTGTGAAGTCTGTCTTGAAATGTGAGATAAGCAAGTCCCACTTCCATTTTGCAGGAACCAATTTTGTTTTCTTGCTCCATCGCTGAGAACATTGCGTACGGGGCAGATGACCCCTCTGCGGTGACCGCCGAGCAGGTGGAGAAGGTGGCGGAAGTCGCCAACGCCACTGGGTTCATCCGCAGCTTCCCGCAGGGGTTCAGCACGGTGGTCGGCGAGAAGGGCGTCCTCCTCTCAGGTGCCTGCCGTTCTGTTTTCAAATGTGTTTTTATTGATTTCGGAGAGGAAGGGGGAAGGGCAAAGGGAGAGAAACATCAGTGATGAGAATCTCGGATCACTGCCTTCTGCACGCCCCACACTGGGGATGGAGCCTATAACCCAGGCATGTGCCCTTGACCAGAATCGAACCCGGGATCCTTCAGTCCACAGGTCGATGCTCTATCCACTGAGCCACACCGGCCAGGGCTAAAAATGGGGGGTTAGCGTGGTTTATTCTGTTACCTCCAGTTTCATACGTGCACACAAACCACTGTATGTCCCAGTTTCTTCTCTGGGCCGGGGAAGAGAATGACCTGAGGGAGGAAGGAAGGGTCGGGTGACGCTCTGAGGTGGAACCATGGGTGGCAGGCCCAGCACCTCCCATGCCCTTTGCTCCCATCCTCTG
Source organism: Pipistrellus kuhlii (assembly GCF_014108245.1). Classification (NCBI taxonomy): domain Eukaryota; kingdom Metazoa; phylum Chordata; class Mammalia; order Chiroptera; family Vespertilionidae; genus Pipistrellus; species Pipistrellus kuhlii. The sequence goes on from NW_023425576.1 coordinate 15,094, forward strand.
CATGTTCTGCTGAGAAATTGGTGGGCACTGGGCCCCTGCCCCCCTGCTGGCCCTTCCTCTGCAGGTGCAGACCTCAGCTCTGCCACGCACCAGCTCGCACAGCTTCTCCTGTGCCCAGTGCAAAGGGAATAGAAATAGCATCTACTTCATAGGATTTTTAAGATTAAATGAGATAGTACATGTAGTGCATTTAGAAAATGCCTGGCACAGTCCTAGCTGGCTTGGCTCAGTGGATAGAGCATCGGCCTGCAGACTGAAGGGTCCTGGGTTTGATTCCAGACTTCTGGCCCTGGTTGGGGGCATGCAGGAGGCAATCAATCGATGTGTGTCTCTCACATCGGTGTATCTTGCTCTCCTTTCCACTCTCTCTTAAAATCAATGGAAAAAATATCCTCGGGTGAGGAAAAGAGAAGGGGAAAGGGAAGGGAAGGGAAGAAAAGGGAAGGGAAAGGAAAAATGCCTGGGCAGCTAGGATAATGTTTGTCACTATGAATTTTGAGGTTAATGAGGAGGGAGTGTATTTTAAAACAGGTTTCGGTCCTGCCATCCGTGTCAGCGAGGACTGCCTGGAAGAAGTCCTTCTTAGGAAGCCCGTTCCCAGGCCTGTTGTTCGGGCTGCGCACTAAACCCCCTTGTCGTTCTCAGGTGGGCAGAAGCAGCGGATCGCCATCGCCCGGGCGCTGCTGAAGGTGAGCCTGCGGCCCCGGGGGCGGTGGTTCTGTTTTCGCATCTGACTCACTCACTGAGCAGAAGGTTTTCAAGCTTCATTCGTGTTGTATCATGCACCGTACTTCCTTTGTCTTCATTCCTGGGAGTGGGTGTTTTTCTAATAAAAATATGTTTTCTTTTCCATGGTTGTCCTTCTTTAGAATCCCAGAATCCTCCTCCTGGATGAAGCAACCAGGTGAGGCTGTCTGAGCGCTGTGTGACTGTATAAAGCAAACGTTCCTTTTCCAAAGACTCAGCTTCGTATGTCCCAGTGTTCCGCTGCCAGGGCCCCGTCCCTGCTTTAAAGAGAGAGTCCGAGTGAGTGACGGCGGGAGGCAGGGGCTGGCTGAGCAGGAGGGAGGGCTGGAGCTCCAGTTCAGACACGTGTGTGATGCATTCCTGATCACTGCCACCGGCTTCTACCTCTGTGACAGGTTCTGCGGGAATGTAGAGGCCCCGCTTCCTGTTTGATAGTCTGGTTAGACTAGGAGATATGTCATGTAGGCCCGAAAAGTGACCTTGACCCTAGTGAACACCCACTGCTAGCGCAGGGCCGCTGTGTGTCTGTGAGTGTGTGTGTGTGTGTAAAGTGAACACATGGGCCTCGGTCTGCCCGGCCCTGACGTCTTTGCTTTCTCGCTCAAGCGCATTGGATGCTGAGAACGAGTACCTGGTGCAGGAAGCTCTAGACCGGCTCATGGAAGGAAGAACCGTACTGATCATTGCCCATCGTCTGTCCACCATCAAGAACGCTAACATGGTGGCTGTTCTGGACCGAGGGAAAATCATCGAGTGTGGGAAACATGAAGAGCTGCTTGCCAAACCCGACGGGATATACCGGAAATTAATGAACAAACAAAGCTTCATTTCCACATAAAGAAGCAATTGCTGGCAAAGGGAATACGAGACACTTTAAGACACAACAGCATTGCAGGGGGGAATTTCTTAGAGATGGTATGGAATCTAAATCAGACTTCAAGTTCTTTGAAATATGCCTATTTTTCCCAAAGTATATAAACTATTGTTTTGAGATGAACCTGTTCTTAAGACCTTTACAGCCAGAGTTTTAATAATTACAACTTTCTAAATGTCTATAGCACTGAAGTTATTTTCAGGTTTTATACTTTATTTTATCTTGGGATGTTTTCATACAGCATGGCACCTCATTTTTTTTTTTTTTTTTTTTTTTTTTTTTTACCTGCTGTTCGAGATGGAAGCTGTTGTCAAATGACAATTTTAAAAGGGAATTATAAATTTAAAAGCCTAATTATTTTAGGCCAGTCTGCCAATCACTGTGTAGTTCTCTCGGTAGCATTCTGCCCTCTTGGGTGGAATGGTACTGAGTTGTGTCATAGAAGATGAAAACCTCGCCATCTATTTTATCCTCATCTCATGGAGTGAACCCGGGTGTCATACACAGAGCCGGTGACTGTCTCCTGGCGAGAAGGGGGCGTTTACATTCTCCCTCCCCTGCATCTTCAGAGGCGTGAGAGCTCAGGAGGCCATGTCCCTCTTGCCGAGGCTGTGTGTGGGTGTGTGGTTTTTCCAGGAAAACTTCTATTTGCATTGCTCACACATTTCTTTCCGAGAGCCCCATGGAAAGAGGCGTGGACTGCCAGGCATCATCTAGAAAGATGTAAAGATGAATTTTATGTGATGTTGCCTAAGGCGCGTTCTGAAAATTGGATTTTAAACATGTATAAGCCCTAGCCCAAATTGTACAGCCTTTTCTCAGTTACTTAAATACATTTGAAATGTCACCTAATGAGGCTAACATCCGAATGATGTAGCTATCATTTTCAAGCTTAAAGCATTTGAAGAAGGTTTAGACATTCTTGCTATTCTACAGAATGCCAAGAAACCTTGAGAACTCGTCAGTCTTCTGAAAAGAGGACGTTAATAACTTTTTCTTCTACTTACGACTATAGTTTCCTTTACCTCAGAAATCATAAAGCAATGCTGACAGCCACCAGATTTGCCAAATTTCGCGTCAGTGCTGATCATTTGCTCTTGCCTCAAGAAAAAAGTGGGGGTTTTTTCTGCATTGGTGACACCACACCTAAGAAGTAACTGCATTGAGTTAATTCAGATGGAAGTTTTCCCCTGTACTAAGCAATCCTTAGCTTCCTGGTTAGACTGGAAGAGGAATCCACGATTCCATGATAAGCATGGAGTCCTATATTTCCTTCTACATCAGGGAATTCATTCATGAATGTGCAAACTGAGTGTTTTGGGTTGGTGAGCAGTACATCTGTCGCCATCATTTGAACAGACTTCACTGTGACGGTGTGGCTGAGCAGCTACAGAGCTGGGCGTGAGGGAAGTCTGGGCCATTGAAGGACTCACAAAACCGAACTTGATCATTATGTGTATTTTCTAACACAAGATATGCAGCGTGTCTTTAGGTAACATTTATATCGTGGATTAAAATTTATAGTGAACTTTGTGTCTGTCCCTTTTTTTGTTTTTGCTATTTTTATTCAATTTACTGGGGTGACTGATTAACAGCATTATGCTAACTTTCAAGTGTGCAAGTCTACAATACTCTGCAACCCAAGTATGTGCCCTTGATCAGTGATTGGTGTGAGGACCAACGCTCTAGCCATTTAGCAACACTGGCCAGAACTTGGTGTTATGTTCAAAGAACCAGTTCTTGGTTGCATGTATTTTCCTACTGTACTTTTTCTCTGTTTTGTTTAGTTCTGCTTTAATTTTTATTATTTCCTTCCTTCTACTGACTTTTCTTTTTCTAGTTACCCAAGGTGAAATGTTATAGGTTATTTGTTTGAGATTTCTCTTGTTCTTGAGGTAAGTCTGTAATGCTGTAAACTTCCTTCTTAGATCCACTTTTGCTGCCTCTCTCAAATCTTCATGTTATGTTGTCATTCTCATCTAAGAAGGTCATCTTCTATTTCTTCTTTGACCCAGTCTTTGTTTAGTACCAGGTTGTTTAATCTCCACATATTTGTGGTTCTTTTCCGCATTCTTTTTGTAGTTTATTTTCTCATTTAAAAGCATTGTGGTTGGAAAATATCCCTGGTATGATCTCAATCTTCTTAAACCAGTGAGGCTACTTTTGTCTGTGTTGAGAATGTTCCCTACTGTTCTATGATGAAACACTTGATAAATATCAATTATGTCCATTTGATCTAATGCGTCATTTAAGGCTGATACTTCCTTATTGATTTCCTGTTTGGATGATCAATCCATCAGTGTCAATGGGGTATTCAGGTTCCCTACTATAAATTTATTTTTGTCAGTTTCTCCCTTTAGTTCTGTTAGTGATTGCTTTATATATTTTGGTACTGCCTAGTGGGGTGCATACATATATCTTTATGATGTTTTGTCCCCTTTATCACTATGAAATATCCATCTTGGTCTCTTGTTACCTTTCTTATCTTGAAATCTATTTTGTCTGATATAGTTATACTACCTGTTTTCCTCTGGATGCTATTTTCCACCCCTTCACTTTGAGTCTATCTTTTTCCACCCCCACCCCTTGGCCTACCTCTACCAAGCCCCCCACGTTCCCCTCCCTGTGACCATCAGCACCCCGTTTTCTGTGTCTATAGCTCATGCATCTGTGTCCTTTGGCTAAGCCTTTCACCTTTCCCCCAGTCCTCTCCGCTGCGCTGAACGTCATCATCCCGCGCACTCGCCCAGCGCCTTTGACGTCATCGTCCCGCGCCCTCCTTCACAGACCGTGGCGCGATCCTTTAACGTCACCATTCTGTGCCCTCCTTCCTAGGCGCGGCGCTTTGACGTCATCATCCTGAGCCCTCCTTCCCAGCCCGCGGCGCGGCGCTTTAACGTATTCACGGCGCGCCCTCCCGCCCCGTGTTCAAGCTCCGCGCGCCAGCCCCACGGCCGGAACCTACGCGCGCTCTGCAGCTTTTCCTCTCCGTCATGTTCCCGGCCGTCTCCTCTCCGCGGACCCCGGGGCCGGGGGCCCGGAGGGGCCCGCTGGGCGGAGTCGGGCCGGGCTCCACGCCGCGGGCGGCCGGCAGGAAGGGTCTGTCGCTGGGGTCGGCGGGCGGCTCCCCCGCGCTCTTCTCTCCGGTCGGCCGGCACAGCTCGCTGGGCTCGCGGTAAGCGATCGCCCCTGCCCTGGCAGGTTACTGGGCATCACTTCCATTGATCGCGGTTTCGCTCTCGCACTTGCGGGGGGTTACGTTTGAATGGAGGTGAAGGGCAGAGTGTGTTGGCATCGGTGGTTTCCGCCCGCCCTCCCAGCCCTGTGACCTGGTGTGAGGTTCTCCCGTCGGTGCAGTGGCGGGGATGGTACCTGCCCCGAGTCCGCCTCACTCCGGCCGGAGGCGTCCGTGGGAAATGCCGACGCGGATAGAGAGCGATGGTGGGGATGAGCCCCCGACCCCCCGTCATTGTGTAGACCTGACGTGCTAACTGCCGGGACTCTGCCCATCGGGATGATGAAGGGGTTTTAGCTACACACATTCGCTTGCAACTAAAGTAACAGGGAAAAGGCTTCCCATAAGCAGGGAGATGAGAAGAGCTTTGTTACCAGATAAAAACTTGGCATGCTGGTCCGCATCGCTGGTCCACACCACGCCCCCTTCCGCAATTAATCCAGGGCTTTAGGAGGAGGCAAGTTTCAGAGAGGAAGGGAGAGGGAGAAAAATATCAATAATGAGAGAGAATCATTGATTGCTGCCTCCTGCATGCCCCCTATGGGGGATAGAGCCGAAGCCTAGGCATGTGCCCTTGACTGGAATGAACCCGGGACCCTTCAGCCTGAAGGCCCACCGCTCTATCCACTGAGCCAAACCGGCTAGGACAGGTGATGATCCTTTAAAGAAAAAAATCTTTGTTGTCCTACCCTGTTGGTGAACAAAGCTTTGGACCATTCTGTATTTGAAGTCTTCTCATTTAATCTCCATATGATAAGAGATAGAATAACGTTTAAACTGGTGACTTTCCATTTTTTTCTCAATGTTAAAATGAAGGTGAAAAGAAAAAAATATAATTTCTTTGGCTGTATTGGCTGTATTGAATAGCAGGCAGCAGCAGATACGTGTGACCCATTTAATTTCTTTTTTTGTGGTAGTTGTTTTATTAATCTTCACCAGTGGATATTTTTTCCATTGCTTATTCAGGGAGAGAGAGAAACATTGAGGTTGCTTCTTACATGCTCCCTAACTGGGGCAGGGGGTGAATCTGCAACCCAGGTACCTGCCCTTGACCAGGAATCGAACCCTTGACCCTGCGGTGTGCTGGACAATGCCCCAACTATTGGGAAACACCAGCCAGGGATCCTACTTAATTTCTTGCTTGATTATGCAGATCTGGTAGAGTCTTGTCATTCTAGCAGTGACAAGAGTTTAGAAGAAAATGTAATCCGAAGTTTGTAAAACTTGTTTGACCATAGCAGGGAGCTAAGAGTAGTTTTGTTACCAGAATTTATATTCATATTTTATATCCTGTCTTGTTTTCAAAAATGTTGATTGGCCGAAACCAGTTTGGCTCAGTGGGTAGAGCATCGGTCTGTGGACTGAAGGGTCCCAGGTCCGATTCCAGTCAAGGGCATGTGCATTGGTTGCGGGCACATCCCTGGTGAGGGGTGTGCAAGAGGCAGCTGTTTGATGATTCTTTCTCATCAATGTTTCTAGCTCTCTATCCCTCTCCCTTCCTCTCTGTAAAAAAATCAATAAAAAAAATATATATTTTTTTAAATGTTGATTGATCGAGACCCTCAGTTTTACCCACAATTTGAAAAACTCTGATCTAGTCCAACCTTATGTCAAAGCTAAGGAAGCAGAGTTATAAAGAGTTTAGGTCAGTGGTCAGCAAACGCATTAGTCAACAGAGTGAAATAACGGTACAACAACTGAAATTTCTTTTGAGAGCCAAGTTTTATAAATTGAAACCATATAGGTAGGTACATTGTTATTAACTTAATTAGGGTTCTTCTAAGCCTCCCTTTGTTAAAAACTCAAGGGGCCAAAGAGCCCCATGTGGCTCGCGAGCTGCAGTTTGCCAACCACTGGTTTAGGTGAATGACACATGCATCCAGAAACTAGAGTATAAAAGTGTAAGGCCGGGGTCTCCTAAACCCCATCTATCTTTAATGAAAAATACACTTAATTACGAATACACGAGCCAGAGTTTTTTTTTTTCACTGTTCCACTTCATATTTGTTTATCAAAGCTCTTCCCTTTATTGTGGAAATAGATACGTAAACATTAGGCTGATGGAGAATGTAAGTTATGGTGACAATGAGGTCTCTCTTCTTTAGAGGAACACCCACACGAATGTTCCCACATCACTCCATAACCGAGACCATGAACTACGACGTGAAGACGTTTGGATCGTCTCTCCCGGTCAAAGTCATGGAAGTCCTGACATTGGCTGAAGGTGAGTGCCGTCTTCCATTCGCCTCTCATTGCAATTCACACAAAGCCTCGCTCTAGCCAGGAGCTTGAAATGGGTGCCCTCTCTGATAGCCCTCCAGCGAAATGCACAGACAGGGACAACCTGTTTGCTTTTTCACTGTGATCGAGAAATATAATAAATTTTAGAAGCAGGATTTCATGCCAGCACAGTCAAATCTTTAATGGTTGTAAGTACTGCAAATGCAAAACTCGAAGTCCAATTTCAAAAATTAATTGAGGCCCGGCTGGTGTAGCTCACTGGTCGAGCATCAACCTATGAACCAAGAGGTCACGGTTCGATTCCCAGTCAGGGCACAGGCTCAGGTTGCGGGTTTGATCTCCAGTGTAGGACGTGCAGGAGGCAGCTGATCAATGATTCTCTCTCATCATTGATATCTCTATCTCTCTCTCTCCCACTCCCTTCCTCTCTGAAATCAATAAAAATATTTTTTTATAAAAGAATTTAATTCTAGATCTTTGTGATTTTTCTGGAATATTGTTTTTCAAGCTGTAGGTGGTGACTGAGATCAGTTTAGTGTTTCATAACCAGCATTTTTTTTTTAAATGAAATAAAAGAATCTAGAATAGCAGAGTGCATCTCATATAATGTTAAGTAAGTTTTGTTTTGTTTTGTTTTATTTACATTGTTTACAAATGCATCATGATGTAAAATATATTCATACTGTGATTGACAGGTACTCCGTCCTAGAAGATGGAATATTTCTCATCAACATGAACTTGCACATCTTGACTATGATAGTATTACAGAAAGTAGGATATCTGTTTATAACAAAAATTAAGAGAGATTAAACCTAGCTCCAATATATACTTTTTGTCTCCAGGTATATTTCTTTTAAAACTGATTATCAGAGTGAAATGGATCTCTAGTTTTGGATATTGATAACTCCTGAATGATATACAAGAGCATTTTTTTGTTGTAGATTAACCTTTTTCATGAATGGTAATTTTTGTGGTGAAGAATGTGGCAGTGCCCTAACCAATTTGGCTCAGTGGATAAAGCAGACTGAAAGGTCCCAGGTTCGATTCCAGTCAAGGGCATGTATCCAGTAGGGGGTGTGCAGGAAGCAGCTGATTGATGTTTCTCTCTCATCAATGTTTCTAACTCTCTCCCTCTCCCTTCCTCTCTGTAAAAAATCAAAATATACTTAAAAATATATATATATATATGGCAGTGAAGACTTTGGTGTAAGGAAATGTGAACTGCCTGCTCTTTTTTGGACACTAAGATGCACAATGTACCTCATTTTCTCTCCCCTCGTATTTTTGTTCAGATGATGACCTGCTGACCGTTCGCATAGATGAAGGTGGATGGGCTTGTCTGGTCTGCAAAGACAAGCTCATTGTCTGGAAGATTGCTCTGTCCCCCATTTCTAAGGTAACAGCTCTTTGGAGAGATGAAAGGAGATAGAGGAGAGGGAACCCGTTGGCCCTTAGTTTTTACCCTAAATTTGTAGAGTTGTGGGGAGGACAATCTGAATGTCTTCAAGCATGAGTGGGTTTGCACGTGCATGGCGATCCAAAATGCTGAGCACGTACTCCTCTCTGAAGCAGTACACTCTTTTCAGTCCGGGAAGAGATTGGGTTGGTTGATATTCAGAGTGCGGTCTAGTTCTTAAGCTTTCCTGATTTTATATCTCTTTACGAAACTGTTTTAAAACTACTGAAACCCTGATAGAAAATTTTGAGAAGAAAGAATATTTGTAGAGTGCTACCTCCAGCAGTGAAATAGAATGTAAAATGGGCAGAGAAAGAAAATGGTGATGTCAGGTGCATATTCAAAAAGGTGGACGTGATGCGAAAGGTCTTTGGTTGGGCTTTGCTCTACAGCTCTCTGTTTGCAAAGAGCTCCAGCTGCCGCCCAGTGACTGCCAGCGGAGCGCTGACCTGGTGGCTCTCTCTTACTTGGCTCCTGCGGGTGAAGTGCATTCTACTCAGGTAGGTGACTCAAGTGCTTATTAATACTAGAGAGGGGGGGGGGGGGGGGTCCCTTCAGGCCAGCCTGCACCCTTTCTAATCTGGGACCCCTCAGGGGATGTCTGACTGCCTTGTGGGATCAGGCCTAAACCGGCAATCAGACATCCCTTTCACAATCCGGGTCTGCTGGTTCCCAACTGCTCGCCTGCCTGCCAGCCTGATCACCCCCTAACCACTCCCCTGCCAGCCTGATCACCCCTAACCACCTCTGCCTTAATTTAACATTGTATTTATTTAATTTTTTTAAGTATCCAAAGGAGTTTTTATTTCTGATTTTTCCTGATCAGATAGTAAATTGCCCCGGTGTTTTAACGTCAGTTTCATCAGACTCCCAGTTCCTGCATCCTCCCTTTAGCGTGGTTGCTGAGTGTGCTGATCTTGTTTTCAGTCTGTCGCTGTCATGGCGGCCACCAGAGAGGGCTCCGTTCGCTATTGGCCAAGCCTTGCTCATGAAGACGCCTACACGGAGACTTACGTAGACTCGGGAGGTGATAAGACTTACAATTTCCTAACAGCGGTGCAGGTATAGTACGCAGTGCATATTCTTCTCTCTGTGCTGGAAAGCTGTCACATGGCTAAGAAGTGGGGTTTGAATGACTGAATAATTCAGGGTTTTGAACAGACCATGCAGGCCAGGGAGCGATAAAAGAGAGAGGAGAAGGATGCAGGAGTCTATGATTCGGCCGAAACCGGTTTGGCTCAATGGATAGAGCGTCGGCTTGGGGACTGAAAGGTCCTGGGTTCAATTCCGGTCAAGGGCATGAACCTTGGTTTTGGGCATATCCCCAGTAGGGGGTGTGCAAGAGGCAGCCGATCGATGACTCTCTCATCAATGTTTCTAACTCTATCTCTCTCCCTTCCTCTCTGTACAAAATCAATAAAATATACTTAATAAAAAAAAAAGAGTCTGTGATTCGAACAGTTAGTGAGAGAAAGGACTTCTCATAGGGCTCTGAAATGCCAACACTGGAGAGTAGCTAGTGGTGTTTATTTCTTTCAGGAATATTTTATACGAGTGATGTAAAAACTGGGGCACTATGAAGAATGGTTTGCTACTGTAATACTCTGCAGGTTTACCAAAGCAATAAAATCTGACGCTCTATTTGTTTAACCTGCAATGTGGTGAACCTGTAATTTAAAAACCAGAAAAAAATAGGCAGTTTAAAAAACAAAACAGCAGCAAAAGTTTTCCTATGTAGAATGAATAGTCTTAAGTGAATGGATTCATATGTAAGTTATTTTACCAGCAGTGTTCCTTTGTATGCTCTGAGATTTCTTATTAAGGGATAGACGGTTTTCCCTTGTATTGAAGCATTCTGTGTTAACTTTCTTTATCCGGGTGTTAGTTGCTTCACTGAATTAATTTCACACTATTTGTTCCCAGGGAGGAAGCTTTATTTTGGCCTCCTCGGGAAGCCAGCTGATTCGCTTGACGCCGGAGAACCTGGGAAAGGTTCATCAGCGGGCCCTGCCCCAAGGCCAAGGCGTGCTCTCAGGCATCGGGCGGAAGGTCTCTTCTCTTCTGGGGATTTTATCTGCGAGCAGCGATCTCATGGTAAGTTGATAAAATAATTGTTTTTATAAGTTTGTTTTAAAAAAATATATATGTTTATCAATTTCAGAGAAGAAAGAGAGGGAGGGAGAGAGAGAGAAACATTAATGATGAGAGCGGAGTCCGTAAACTTGGCTTTGCTCTCTTCTCCATGCAGCTCTCCAGCGTGCTGTGGGACAGCGAGAGGTCAAGCTTGTACAGCCTGACCAGTGCGAGCATCAGTAAGTGGGAGCTGGATGACTGGTCAGAGAAGCAGGTGCACAGCTGGGACATGAACAGGGCCCTGAAGGAGAACATCACCGATGCCATTTGGGTAAGTAGCGGTCCGCGCCTCGCGTTCACATTTGCGGGGGCATGAGTGTGCTTGCTCCTTCAGTGTTTTATCCGGAAGCATGTATATTAAGGTAATATACAAACACCGTCTTTAGCCACCAGATAAACAAGTCAGGTATTCAATCTCTAGAGATATTGTAGCTCACCGATTGGCTTAATAATGTTTAAAAGGCATGATCACTCAGCAGCTGAGCTTCTGTGGCTGAGGCACGTTAGCCGGTGCTGGGTGCAGAGGTGAAGGTGATTCCTATACGCATGGAGCTTACCTTGTTGATGTCTTCATCTAGGGATCGGAAAGCAACTACGAAGCTATTAAAGAGGGGGTCAACGTTCGGTATTTGGATTTGAAGCAAAACTGGTGAGCCGTTACTTTGTCATAAAGACGCTAGGTGGCTGTCTGGGGAGGAAGGTGGTGTGTGTGATAAAATGATGAGCAGTCTTTCGAGGTCTCTAATGCTGATCTTGCCATGTGAGCGACCAGCGTGACTTCTCCGGGGTGAATGGGAGGGGGCTTGCGAGGCCGCGTGGAACGAGCGTGTTTAACCTCGTGAGAAGCTGCCAGGCGGTCTGCCCACGTGACTGTCCTTTCCCTTCCGCCCTGACCAGTGACGGGCTGGTGGTGCTGGCAGCCGCCTGGCACCCCAAAGACAGCCCGTGCCTCGTCTATTACTCGCTGGTGACGGTGGAAGATAACGGCTACCAGATGTCAGATGCGGTCACAGTAGAAGTCACTCAGTACAACCCTCCCTTTCAGGTAAGACCTTACCTAAGTTCAATCCCAGAGTGATGCTCACACGCTCGGTTTTCTTCCCCTGACCATTCCGGCGTCAAGTTCTTTGAGAGCTGCATCTGCAGGGCTCGGGTATATTTGTTTTATTTATTTTGGCGGCCGTATTTGAAAACAGCTACGTTTTAGACATTGCATTTTACTTGCCATCTCAGACGTGTTGCTCAGCCTTAGCTGAGGAGAAATGCGGTCGGAGCCGCTGGCAACAGCCGTTGGCTGCTTCTCACCTTCCCTCTGAAGGGAGCCTCGTTTCTCTCCTGTTGAGTCGAAAGAAAAGACTGATGAACTAATCAGTGAAAAATAAGGAACAAACTGGGTAGGCATTGGGGTTTGGCTTTGAGTCCTGATATCACAGAAAAATTCCCTTTCACTCCAAGTAGGGTTATGTTTGTAGGCATTCTGCACTTAAAGTTCATGCATTCGGTTAAAAGGAGGGAAAGATCTCCAATGTTAAGGTTCTTAACAGCAATTGGACGTATTGTTGAATAACTGTGAGTTCATGAGGGACAGCCTTAACTGTAAGTTCACTTCATTTAGCCTCGTAGAGTACTAAGCCTGCTAAACCCTTGTGCTTATTTTAATATGGCTTGTTAAGCCGAAGACTGTAAGAAATTCTAACTTGTTCTCTTATTTCAATAAACCGTAACATGTGGTACCCGAGTGGGAAGGATGAAGTCATACAGACAAGCCTTTGTGTGTCGGTCCTCATGAGATGGGATTTCGGATTTGATTTTCAGTCTGAGGAGTCGGCCATGTGTCGGCTGATGGTCCCGGACTTCTCCAGCCAAACCGCCTACCTGTACAGCGACAGCGCCGTCTTCGTGTGCTCCACCGGCACCGGCAGGCTCTCTCCTCCGCAGGAGAAGATCGTCTTCAACACGCAAGGTACGGAGCAGCGGGAGAGTGAGGCAGTGAGCTCGCTCGTCTTTCTTGTCGTCTCTATTCCTCTCCCATGAGTGTTTCTTCAAGCTCGGACCTCCAGTGCTGCTCAGACCTTCAGTGCCACACCCATGATAGCTGAAGTCACAGCAGAACTGAAAAACTAGAAGGGGCGTAGAATTCCCAGGCTGTCACATTTATAGGCAAAATAGCAACACTTTCTCCAGAAAATGCCAAGAAGGGAAGGACTGACATAAGAATTGCTTATCCCTAGTTAGTAAGAGTGACTCATTCTGAGTTGTTCTTTTTTAAATATATTTTGTTGATTTTTTTTTTTTTTTATAGAGAAGAAGGAAGAGGGATAGAAAGTTTGAAACATTGAGCCGAAACCGGTTTAGCTCAGTGGATAAAGCATCGGTCTGCGCACTGAAGAAAGTTAGAAACATCAGTGAGAGAGAAACATCCATCAGCTGCCTCCTGCACACCCCCCACTGGGTGTGTGCTCTCAACCAAGGTACATGCCCCTGACCGGAATCAAACCTGGGATCCTTTAGTCTGCAGGCCGACGCTCTATCCACTGAGCCAAACCAGTTAGCACTCTGAGTTGTTCTTTAAGTGTATCCAGACCCCTGGATAAGAAGACCCTCAGTTGTTGGACTCATGGGGAGGGGGCGGGGTTAAGCCATCCGGGAGTGAAAGAAAGCCAAGCAGATGGTTAAATCAGGATATTTATCTAAAGGGATTGGGCAGGGGCAGAGGGCAGAATCCAGGTGAGGCAACAGGATGAAACCTCGATTTTCTGGTCCCAACACGAGACCTGACTGGTGGGTAGGAGGCATTAAGTAAGGGCCTGAGCAGGCTTAGACCTGCCACTCCACCGCCCGCCCCCAACTGGCTTACCGGTGAGCCATGGCAGAAGAGAACAAAAGGACCCCATCAGGTTACAAAAGCTGGTATTTTGAATTTTTCAAAACGAGTCGTTTTACTCTTTTGCTTACTGCCTGCTATTGAGACTAGCGTTGATTGTCCTGAAGCTGAGGGCACAGGCTGCTCCTTCAGATAGCAGCAGGTTCTTGACCTTGGACTTGGGACAAAGAACTGGGTTCACACCAAGGACGTGTCTCCGTGCGTCAGCTGATTTTCTGCCGAGGAGGGGGTTTTAGGAAGCATGTGTCCTTATAATTGACTGTGTGTGTCTTCCAGGGGACAGTATTTTAGGAGCCGGTTCCTGTGGTGGTGTCCCGATACTGTTTTCTAGAAACAGTGGGCTGGTGGCTGTTACTCCCAGGGAAAACGTGTCCATGTTAGCGGAGGACCTGGAAGAATCTCTAGCTTCTTCCATCGCTGAGCCAAGCAATGAGGTACGTGTTCTATGCCGTTTTTACGTTTTCATCAGGCTGTTTCCACAAATGTTTCTCTCTTCCTCTCTGATATCAATAAAAATATATTAAAATAATCTGACACCTTAATTTCTAAATTATTGTTATTTTACAGAGTATGGTTTTAGAGACCTCTACAAAGAACGAAACCATAGCCCAGGAGGATAAAACCAGATTGCTGAAAGCCGCTTTTCTGCAGTACTGCAGGTATAACCGGTTTTTAAATGATGGCTTATTTAAGTCTGAGGACACAGTTGCTGACATGCTCCTTATTCGAAGACCCAGCGGGTTAGAAGAATGAGTCGTTAAAAAGAAAGTGTTTTTAATGAACTTGACACTTTCGCAACTGTTCTTCTGAACTTGGTCATCATGGGAGGGTCCCAGCTATGCTGGGGGAAGATGATGCGTCACCCTCTCCCCTTCATGAAAAGCAGGGCACCTTCGGAAACAGTGGCCATGAAGACAGCTTGCAGGCATCTTTTTTTATAATGTTAGGCAAATAGAAGGTTGTTTTTATCCTTTTTGTTTTTCTTTAAACCCATTTTTGTTGATTTCAGAGAGGAAGGGAGAGAGAGAGAAAGAGCGAGAAACATCCATGATGAGAGAGAATCGTGGATCAGCTGCCCCCTGCACACCCCCCATTGGGGATGGAGCCCACAACCTGGGCATGTGCCCTGACTGGGAATTGAACCGTGACCTCCTGGTTCATAGGTCGACGCTCAGCCGCTGAGCCTCGCAGGCTGGGCTCACCCGACCTTTGATAGGTGTTTCTAGAAGATCTGCCCGGGGCACTTTCCTCCCTGGCTCATCTCGGCTCCCTCGGTGGCGTCAGTTCTCTCCTGGCTGCAGGCATTCTTCCCTCGAGCACCTGCTCTCTGCCCTGTGCCCTCCCGAGCTCCCGGCCTCCCTGCACTCCCCCTTAGCGGCCGCCACCTCTTCTCCTAGGAGGTTTTCCCGGCCCCTCCGATGGTGTTTGTTCCCCTGTTCCTTCCCAGCCATTGTGTCGGCGTAACTTCCTGTTTCATCGGCTGATCCCTCATGACAAACCATGGGCTGCTCTCCAGTGTCCTGTCATTCTGTCTCCAGTGCCCAGCATATTCTAAGCACTCAGCGTGAATTTGTTGAATTCATGAATGCATTTCGCTAAACGTTACTAAAAGTAATTAATATTGGCCTAGAAGATGGGACTTGAAGTTCACATTTACTTTCTCACAGTGGGTATTGAGCATGCTCTGCCTCCTTTCAAGCTTCTGTTTCCCGGTTCTGTTTCAGAAAAGACCTGGGTCACGCTCAGATGATGGTCGACGAGCTGTTTTCCTCCGATCTGGACTCGGACAGCGAACTGGACAAGGCTGTGGCCCAGATCAGCGTGGACCTGGTGGACGACTATCCCGCCTCGGACCCGCGCTGGGCAGAGTCTGTCCCCGAAGGTAGGCACGTCCGGGGCTGGTACATGGGATGCTCTGTTCTGAGAAGAACATCTTGGCTCTTTTGTGTAAGTGTCTCTCAAAGAATCTGGTTTAAGTTTATGAGACAGTTTAATATTAACTCAGTATTTTTTATAAAGTTGTGGCTTTCCTGCCGAAACCAGTTTGGCTCAGTGGTAGAGCGTCGGCCTGCGGACTGAAAGGTCCCGGGTTCAATTCCGGTCAAGGGCATGTACCTTGGTTGCGGGCACATCCCCGGTAGGGGTGTGCAAGAGGCAGCTGGTCGATGTTACTCTCTCATCAATGTTTTTAGCTATCTCTCTCTTTTCCTCTCTGTAAAAAATCAATAAAATATATTGAAAAATAATAATAAAAATAAATAAATAAATAAATAAATAAATAAAAGGTTGTAGATTGTGAGAAGGACTTCAGACAGATCCACATGATAGAACAGAAACTGAGGGGATGATGGAGCAAGTCTACTTTGTTCCCCCATCGGCCCCTCCCTGTCCCCCCACCGCCCCAGTGTCCGTGTCCATTGGTTATGCTCTCTCATGTTTTAAATGTGATGTGAATTGCAGCACACTCCCACAGTTTCCCTGAGTTTCCTAAACTCTTGGATAATGTTACAAATAATCGCATGGAAAAATTGGTCTTTTCCTTTGGTAGGGATGTCTCTTAGCTTTTTATTCTCACCTCAGTGATGACGATAAAGCCGGTACGTTATGTGTTTTAAGTGTCGTGGCCGTGTTCCCACAGAAGCTCCCGGGTTCAGCAACAGCTCGCTGATCATCCTGCACCAGCTGGAGGACAAGATGAAGGCGCACTCTTTCCTCGTGGACTTCATTCACCAGGTGAGCGCCCACCGCCGGGGCAGGCCCAGCACTGCTCTGCCACCCGGGTCGGCTCCCCCAGGGCAGCGGGGCAGGTGTCCGGTGGATTTTACACACACGCACACACGCTCGCTGGCTTAGGGTTCCGGGATTCAGCTGTTGAAGAGGTCTGGACTCTCGGGGAGCTCATGGGTGCTGATAGGAAAGAACGACTTTGTCATTTTGATAACAAGCAGCAATAATTTGAGAAATAAGATATCTAGAGACAACTTGAGAAATAAGATGTCAACAGACAACAGTAGAGAAACTCAAGAGTAACCCTAAGCTTAGAACTGGAATGTCTATATTTCTTACAGGTGTTAGCAGCCCTGGCTAAGCTGTGTGTGTGTGTGTGTGTGTGTGTGTGTGTGTGTGTGTGTGTGGCGTGTGTGTGGTGTGTGTGGCATGCGTGTGCATGCGTGCGTGGGTGCTGGAAGCAGCCAGAAGGAGAGGCAGCTGGTGGTGCTTTGTGGGGAGCGCTAGGGCAGTGGCTCTGCACCCCACGTGCTTGGGTGGGAGTGTGATGCATTGTGTGTGTTCCCGTAAATGCATCCCAAGGACCTGTGTGTGTCTCTGCAAGGTCGGCCTGTTTGGGCGCCTGCGCACGTCCCCGGTGCGGGGGGCGCCCATGGCGACGTGGCGGCTGCTCTGTGAGCACGCGGAGAAGCTGTCGGCCGCCATCGTCCTCAAGAACCACCACTCGCGGCTGCCGGAGCTGGTGAACACGGCCATCCTGATCGCTCTGCACAAGCGGGACTGCGCCATCCCGGCCAGCCTGACCCCCGCGGACATCTTCTTCAGGGAGGTGAGACGGGCTTCTTCCCTGCATGGCTCCCCGGGGCCCGGCCGCTTACACAGGTCAGGCCCGCGCAGGGGAAAGGTGGAGGGCAAAGAGCACGTCGGAATTTAAGTTGGACTTCCTGCTTTCTGGGCAAATCATTCAGAAAGTACCACTGACTTAGGTGCTCGCAGAACTAAGAAGCCCTCCCTGTCCTTGCTGAATGTTTTAATCCACTTTTTAAAGTATATTTTTATTGATTTCAGAGAGGAAGGGAGAGAGAGAGGGAGAGAGAGAAACATCAGTGATGACAGAATCATTGATCAGCTGCCTTCTGCACACCCCCCACTGGTTATTCCACTTTTAACAACAAAAAAGCGAAGTCTGTACATGCTTCATACAAATGCAGCCATGGTGGGCCTAATACAGAGGGCATGTCAGTGACAATGTCACATTTCCCCCCAAATATTTTGAATCTCACAGATGCAGAACCTATAGCTCTGGAGGGCTGCCTGTACTTGGTATCTAAGTTTAAAAATCTGCCTGCTGACAGCCCAGAATTCGCTTACCCGTGAGGCTGAATTATGTGGGCACTCTAATTCTGCAAAGTTGGGAGATTTGAACTTTGTGGCTGACATCTCTCTCCTCACTCAGGTGTCGCAGGTAGACACCATCTGTGAGTGTCTGCTGGAACATGAGGAGCAGGTCTTAAGGGAGACGTCTTTGGAATCAGTCGAATGGGCTGAGGTGGTGATCAGCGTGAACAACATTCTCAAGGTACCAAAATAGGGTGACGTTTTCAGCAACTCAAAGCCCGGATGTGGATAAAGGAGATAGTGGTTTCTCTGTTCTTCATCCATCAGTCAACGGCTGTTTTGAATATTTGCATGTACATGATAAATTTCTGGGATCCCAGGTTCTATTTAGTGGAATACACCTCTCTTTGGAGAAGGATATATATAACTTTGGTTACTGTAGTTTTCAAAACTCGGAGTTAGATTATGGAGTTAGACTTCAAATGCAAAAAGAACAAGTTATCCTCCAGGCCTATTGGAGGATTTTTTCACATAGATAGATTTTGATGTTTCCAATTCCCTTGGGACATACTGGGCCTCACGGCTTTCTGCATCTGCTAACTCGCTTCATTTTCCTCCAGGACATGCTGCAAGCTGCTAGCCACTATCGGCAAAACAGAAACTCCTTGTACAGGAGGGAAGAGCCCCTGGAAAAAGAGCCGGAATATATTCCGTGGACAGGTGAGCTGGTCAGCACCGAGCCCGAGTATACTGGTCTGCTAGCAGCTCCTCAAAATATATTCTAATGGGGGAGGGGGGTGAAAATATATATATATTTATTTATATATATATATATATATATATATATATATACACACACACACACACACACACACACACAGTATATGTAAATATATTCTAATGAGCCATCGCTTGTGGAAGCGGTATAGTTCCTCTCGGGCAGGTTTGTAAGTGCAATGCAGAGCAGCCTCTACTAGGTTTTAATGTGTGTAGTTATTCATAGAAGCGGGCCCTGGCCTGGAGGTACTGACCTATTTTATGTTGACTTAATAGAAGACAGTAAGTGGAGTAGAATGGAAGGAATTTGGAAGGGAGGGAGGAAGGAAGGAAGGAAGGGCCACGTTGACCAGGCTTTGCTGAGGAAGGCTCTGTAGAGAATATGGGGTTTGAGCTGGCAGAGAGGGGTGCTGAGTTCCTGTTTGGTATTTGCCCAGCGGTGTGAAGTGCCAGGATTGTCAGGCCGGTGGTCTTTCCCAGAGGCGTCACGAACCCTCACTTACCATCTTCTTTCGTGTGATTTCACAGCAACAAGTGGCCCCGCTGGTGTGCGAACAGCAATAATGCGCCAGCACGGGATCGTCCTGAAAATGGTTTACCCGCAGGCAGACAGCAACCTCCGGAACATTCTCACGGAGCAGCTGGTCGCACTGATCGACTGCTTCCTGGATGGCTATACCTGTCAGCTGAAGTCTCTGGACAGGTCCCGGGATCAGGAAAGATTTAACAGCCTGGAGACCGAATATGTGCAGAAGAGGTCGGAGCTCTTGTCTCCGCTGCGTAAGTGCCTGGTCCTGAGCTCGGCTGGGGCCTTGGAATTGGCAGAGCAGGCGACGGCGTGACACAGCGTCAGCCCGGCTGTGGGAAAGGGGCAGCTTGTGCGTTCCTTTATGCAGCCGTCTTTCCATGAAGACGGGGAGGGGCCGCTATTGCACTCACACATGAAGGAAGAGAATAGCATCCATTGATGAAGCCAGGGGCTGAATTTGCATCTTTACTGATTTTATGTTACTTATTTATTTTTTTAAATATATTTTTACTGATTTCAGAGAGGAAGAGAGAGAGAGAAACAGCACTGACCAGAGAGAATCATTGATCGGCTGCCTCCTACACGTCCCCTACTGGGGACTGAGCCCACAATCTGGACATGTGCCCTTGACCGGAATTGAACTGTGACCTCCTGGTTCTTAGGTCTACGCTCAACCACTGAGCCACCCTGGCTGGGCTCTTCCATGATTTTATGTGGATTCTGAATCCAAATGTCAGTAACGGGAAAGGTTTCTATCCCATTAATTATTTTTAGGATGTAAAATGGATAAGGGTAAAATTGCAAGTAATTTTTTTTCTCCTCTACATCTTAAGTTTTCACTAACAAGATTTGTTTCCATCTGGTCTCATTTCCAGTCACTCTGGGCCAGTACTCCTGGGCTGCTTCGTTAGCAGAGAAATACTGTGACTTTGATATTTTGGTGCAAATGTGTGAGCAGACGGACAACCAGACCAGGCTCCAGCGCTACATGACCCAGTTTGCCGACCAGGTAACACGCTGGGAATGGGCCGCACCTGCTGTGTTAGGTTCTTACCACTTCCTGTCTCACCTGGGGCTTTTGGAAGATGACACAATCTTTTTGTGTTTAACTTAGATCCCAATTTATGTATCACGTTTCTGTCGAGCACTTAAAATGTGGCCCGTGTGTGCCGAAACCAGTTTGGCTCTGTGGATAGAGCGTCAGCCTGCGGACTGAAGGGTCCCAGGTTCGATTCCGGTCAAGGGCATGTACCTTGGTTGCGGGCACATCCCCAGTAGGGGGTATGCAAGAGGCAGCTGATTGATGATTCTCTCTCATTGATGTTTCTAACTCTATCCCTCTCTCTTCCTCTCTGTAAAAAAATCAATAAAATATGTATTTTTTAAAAAATTATTAAAAATGTGGCTCATGTGGTTTTAAGTTTTAATGTGTTTAAATAGCTACATGTGACCAGGGCTGCCCTGTTGGACAGTGTACATCTAGATTATGTCTCATTTTGAGCAAGATGATTTTTTTTCCGAGTCTGAATGTCCTCATTTGTCCAATGTGGTGATTCAGTTAGGTTCTTTTTGAGGATCTATTACACAGGAAATTAATGTTTAAAATAAGATTTCTCTTCTGGGGTCTCAGACCTTGGGGAGAAATTTAATACTTTATTATCAAACATGTTTTAAAACTGTGTTACTGAACAGGACTGGATCCCTGGCTTTGTATTTATAGAATTTTTCAGACTTCCTCTTCCGGTGGTATCTGGAGAAAGGAAAAAGGGGCAAATTACTGTCTCAGCCCATTGCTCAGCATGGACAGTTGGCAGATTTCTTGCAAGCTCATGAGCATCTCAGCTGGTTACACGAAATTAATAGCCAAGAATTAGAAAAGGTAAGACGGATTCAGTTATATGGAGCAGATTTTGGTAACTTTAGTTAATTTTATTGTAATTTTTGGAATTCAAATCCTACTTATAAATCATTTAAAATGTGTATCTCTTTTCCTCTCACATAGAGGAAAAGAGATACATAATTTGAATGCTTTTGTTCTATGATAGTGTTGCCATTACTTCTTAATCTCAATTAAAAATACAGTCCATTGTGATTTGACTATTACAGTAAAATTTTGATTAACGTGTATAATAAAAATGTTTAAATTATGAGTCAAAACAGTACACAAATTAATTTTTTAAATTCCTGACAAAGATGTTGGAGTGACTGTATAATTGTTATAGAGCAAATGCATGTTATGTGTTTCTCTTCCCAATAGTGTGGGTGGTTGATACTATTGGAAAATTCCTTTTTCATATATATGGTACTCATCAGTTTTCAGGTTTGCTAATATTGACTTGATTTTTCATTGATGTAGCTTGGGGAGGGAGGAGGACAGTTAGAGCTGTACTTAATGTTTATTTCCATTTAAATCAGTAACCAGGGTCTGACCACAGTTCTCACATGTTGTTGTTTGTAGGCTCATGCAACCCTTCTGGGTCTGGCAAACATGGAAACGCGTTACTTTGCAAAGAAAAAAACCCTTCTCGGCTTGAGTAAATTGGCTGCATTAGCTTCAGATTTTTCAGAAGATTTACTGCAAGAAAAAATTGAAGGTAAAAAGAATTTTAAAAGAAGACATACCGATCCTTCATCTACTCACTTAATGGGCCCATGAGAACTAGGGCCGTGTTTCCTGTAAGAGAATGTTCGTTCAGTGTCCTCAGATCAAACCATGACTATGTTCTGACATCATCAGGATGAGCAGAATTGAATCGCTCTAAGATGGCTGAACAGGGAAGAGACGATCTTTAGAGAGAGCCCTTTTTCTCCTGAAATCAGACCTGCTTTAGAGGAGCAGAGTGAGAGCTAACCCCTCCCCCCGCCACCGTCTCGTTTGCATTCTAGACATGGCCGAGCAGGAGCGCTTCCTGCTGCACCAGGAGACGCTGCCCGAGCCCCTGCTGGCGGAGAAGCAGCTGAGCCTCAGCGCCATGCCAGTGCTGACCGCGCCGCAGCTCATCAGCGTACGTGCTCCTCCGGCCCCCACGCCTCTTCTCGGCTCCAAACCTCAGTGTCTTGTGCAGCGCGGTTTCTAAGAGCAGCCGTCTCCCACTTCCTGTTTCCCGGGGACTGCCCCTGGAATGGTTGGTAGGAGCTGCCCGGGAGCAGGAAGCCAGGGAGCAGAGCCATGGGCCAGCCTCGCCTCCCTGTGCCCCACCACCACCACCACCACCCCCAGCTCCTGGAGATGCTGATGACCAGCCCACTTCCTGTGTGACCTTTTCCATTCCAGCAAATCGGTGCCAGGAGATACATTTCAGCTCTTCTCCAAGAAGAGTAGTGAAGGGCCCGGATGTAATAGCCCGGAGCTGCCATCCCCTCGCTTTGCTCTGCCGCATGACCCCTTCCTGAGCATCGCTAGATTCGGCCGCAGCCAGGGGAAGGCAGTTCTGGTGCTATGTGTGCTGGTGGCTGCAACTTCAGGACAGCATTTCCAATGCAAGAATGATGTCCTAGGATTGCTTTGAACTTGCTCTGATTATATTTAAAAAGGAAGAAGTGAAAAAACAAAACATGATAGCAATTCTCAACAGCATAGTTCTTATAATCGTGCGCTCACCCAACCTCTGTGTTGATAACATGTTGCTGTATGTTGAGGTTACTCAGATTAATTACCGATGGAGCAAATGGGTATTTTAAGAGAGAGATGGAGTATAAGTTACAAATGTGGCACTGTTCTTTGTTATAAAAATAACCTATAACTTACCTGCAAGACAATGACTTCAAAAAATGTCTGTAGTCTCGCTTATGTCTTTACTTAACCCAGTCCTCCGTCTGCCTTGCCGTAGCTCTACGTCTGCGAGGAGAACAGAAGAGCTAATGAGTACGATTTCAAGAAGGCTCTGGACCTGCTGGAGTATATCAATGAGGTAGGTAAGATCACGCAAGAGATCACAGACAGTATGAGGTTCATACAGAGTTTTCTGTGGAACTGACTACATTAAAAACACACCACCTCTTCAGCCAGTCATGAGAACGTGGGGAAGCCTGGCTCAGCTCCCCTCGCTCGGGGGTATGAAAAGAGAGAGGTTTCATTTCCCGATGACTCTCACACGTCCCCGGGCGTCTTTTTTCTGTGCACAGGTTCAGAGTCCGAAGGTATTTTTTTCTCTTTCATTTATTAAGTCGTGATTAGTTCTTCGATTTACATTGCCTTATTTATTCTTGATGGTATTCACCCTGTTCTCAGCCTCTGAGACAAAAAAGGTTGCAGTGAACGTTCTGTGGGCTAGGTCGTTGGCCTTGCACTTGAGAATAGCTTGGGAGACTTGGGAAACAGCAGATCTTGAGGCTATCCTGCTAAGCGAAATAAGTCAGGAGAAGACAGAGCCATGGAATTTCACTCAAACGTGGGGCATAAAACCGAAAGCAACAAATGTAAACACAAAACAATGTCCTAAACACAGCAGTTTGGTGGCTACCACGGGGGAAGGGGGTCCAGGACATGACAGGAAATGTGACTTTGAGCGGTGGGCACACGATGCAGGGCACAGACCACGTAGCTTAGAAATGTGCGCCTGAGACCTAACCAGCCTATTAACCTCCACACGTCTAACTCACAGAGGAAAAATAAACTTTTGAAAAAGAATAAATAACAATGCTTGGGTTTGTACATTACCGTGTTCAAACTCTTAACCTTCTTGTGGGCTCCATCCCCATTTTGGGGCGTGCAGGAGGCAACCGATCAATGATTCTCATCACTGATGTTTCTGTCTCTCTCTTTCTTTCCCTTCCTCCCAGAAATCATTAAAAATATATTTTAAAATACACACACATACATACATATATATATATATATATATATATATATATATATATATATATATAAAATCTTAACCCTCTCACTATTTCTGATAAGATCAGATTATCCTAGAATAATCAGGAAACCAAGTCAAACAAATTATTGGTTTACTTCCTGTGCAATGTTAATGTTTTAAAGGAAGGGAAATTTTTTTAAATTATGAATTAAAGTGAAGCAATAATTACGCAGAATTTTCAAATCAGGACTTAATGAGGATTTTTTGTTTTGTTGTGAAGGAGGAAGATATAAATATAGACCATCTGAAACTGGAAATCCTTTGCAAAGCTCTTCAGAGAGATAAGTAAGTTCTCACGGCATGAATCTAAGATATGCTTTTGGAAAGGTACTCTGTTGGGAGGGATATTATATCATCCATCAAATAATGTTGTGGCCTAATTGTATTATGTACTAATACATTTTTTGTTTATCACGTTGGGTAAATCCATTGATTGTTGATTCCCAAGCAGTGTCTCTGTGTGTTGGAATTTCTAGTGGAGAATCTCAACTAGAAAAAGCAAGCTTACCTAGCAGCACTGGTTACCTTTTCACTTTTATGAGAACTGAAGGTGTCATATGAGCGGTAACTGTGGCCTGCGCTCTCAGAGGTCCTACTCAGGGTCCCTCCCAGGTTTATTCCTTCTGCACAGAAACCCCCGGAATGATGCCTCACTACTTGGTTTTCACACCAAATACCGTACATAATGGTTGTATTTGCGAAAGGCTACCTAAGTGTGGCAGCTTATACCTCATGTAAAGAGTCTCAGTATTGTCAGCACTTAAAGCTCCCTGGTTTCAATCATTTGAAAGAGTCTCACAAAACTCACGGTTTGCTCTGCCTGCGCCCCACAATCCAAACCAACCACAGTCAGATGTTATTTATGTCACAGACGCCGTGATTTCATTTCCCCTTTGTACCGATTCTGTTTTCCAGCTGGTCCAGCTCAGACGGTAAAGATGATCCAATTGAAGTATCGAAAGACAGCATATTTGTGAAAATCTTACAGAAACTTCTAAAAGATGGTGAGTGGTTTGTTAGTATCGGACATGAAGCGTTGCTCCTTCATTTTAGAAACTTTACATCCATCAGCTGCCTCCTGCACGCCCCCTGCTGGGGATGTGCCCGCAACCAACAGACTTGTACATGCCCTAGACGGGAATCGAACCTGGGACCCTTCAGTCTGCAAGCTGACACTCTATCCACTGAGCCACACCAGTTAGGGCATGGTTTTAGATTTAAACATGAACACATTTGGAGATACGGTAGCTAGCTTTCATGGAAGAATTTCTTCCATGTTATCTCCCAAGTCGGAGAAGATATAATCTTGTGAAGTACTTGTGTCCAGGTGGTGATTACTTTAAGGAAACCCACCCAGCATGCACCTTGGCAGGATGGCGGAAGCCATGGAGAAAGAGAAGAGGTCAGGTCCCATGGAAGACCTAGCTAGACCGCTCTCTGACCACCAGGGGGGTGCCCTTTGGTGAGACCTGCCGGTGTGGGACAGATGGAGCAGCTGAAGGCAGGGCCTGTCCCAGCAGCCCCCGCCGCACAACTTAAATAGAAGCACAGGTGTTCGATTCCCGGGGGAGTTTCCTGACCATAAAAACCACCTCTGGCCGAAACCGGTGTGGCTCAGTGGTAGAGCGACGGTCTGCGGACTGAGGGGTCCCAGGTTCGATTCCGGTCAGGGGCACCTTGGTTGCGGGCACATCCCCGGTGGGGGGTGTGCAGGAGGCAGCTGGTGGATGTTTTTCTCTCATAGACGTTTCTAGCTCTCTATCCCTCTCCCTTCCTCTCTGTAAAAAATCAATAAAATATATATTTTAAAAAAAAACAAAAAAAAAAAACGCCTCTGTTTTGTCGCAGGCATTCAGCTCAGCCAGTACCTGCCGGACGTGAATGATCTGCTTCAGGCCGAGCAGCTCGGGGCCCTGAAGGCCAGTCCCTACTTCGCGTTCGTTTTGAAAGCAAATTACGAATATTACGTCCATGGACAGGGCTGACTTCGGGACATGTGCATCCTCGCCGAGAATCGGCGTCGGCTCCTTAGGAGCACGCTGGGCCTTACACGCCGCGCCTCCCCCGCTGTGTCAGACTCACTGTGAGCGCGTCTTAGACTTCACTTGGAGGCGCCTACGGACCAGCTGTGACAACCGTCTTGGATTTTAGTGACATTATTTCCTCTCCACCTTTTCTCCGTCAGAAATGTATTGGGTGCCCGCTGCCCATGCTGTCTCCTCCCTCCGCCCAGGGCGTTGAGCTCTTGTCCTGGTCCCCCTGCCGGTGCTCCCTTCCCATGGCCCCGGAGCAGGCGGGCAGGCTGGCTGTCCCTGAAGTCGCTGTGACTCGGGCGCTGCGCACGGAGGAGACTCGGGTGGGCGTCTGTCCTGCTGGTCTGTTAATAAGCGGGGTCACGGGTTGCTGGCCTGTCAATAAAGTGTTAGACGAAATGACGACGCAGAGTGGGCCTCATCTGTGTGAGCGTGGTGTCTGATGACTCGTTGGGGAAGCTTTAAATTGCACACACGGGAGTGTCCATGCGAGTGTCTTAGGGCATAAAACACGTGTGGCTCGGGGTTTCCCAGAAGCGGACGTCGAGGGCTGGCCAGGCCTTGGTCACCTCCCGACCCAGCTGGGGAGGAACTAACAGAGACCAGAGCCCGAGTGAGTGTCACAGAGACGGAGGAAGCGGACGCTGTGACCCCACAGGAAGTAACTCCCGGGGCCAGCTGGAAACGCCTCTAGGTGCTTGCCATGTGCTATGCCTTCTGCTGCTGGGAGGTAGGCTTAGTGAATTGCAGCACATCCTACCAAAATTGAAGCTATCCCCCCTCGTTTTTTCCTCTAGTGTCTCCCCTCCCCACGACATAGCAGAACACGTATTAAAAAGGAAATATGGGTCTGTCCATTATTCATCCTCCAAAATAACGGGAAAGGCTAAATGGGAACCCTGGCCTGGTAGCTCAGTTGGTTAGAGCATCATCTAACCAACTGAGGCACCAAGAGGCGCCAAGGTTGTGGGTTCCATCTCTGGTCAGGGAATCGGAAAAAAAAAAAAAAATTATATATATAATTTTTTTTATTTTTTTTTTTTTTTAAAGAAACAGGCTTTGCCAAAACCGGTGTGGCTCAGTGGATAGAGCTTCAGCCTGCGGACTGAAGGGTCCCGGGTTCAATTCTGGTCAAGGGCACATCCCCGGTAGGGGGTGTGTAAGAGGCAGCTGATAGATGATTCTCTCTAATCGATGTTTCTAGCTCTCCATCCCTCTCCCGCTCTGTAAAAAATCAATAAAATATATTTTTTTAAAAAAGAAATGAGCTTTTCTATTTAAAAAAAAAAAGAGAGAGAGAGAGAGAGAGAAATAGGACCCAAATAAATAAACATGGTTTTCTTAAGGCTAAATAGGAAACCTTAGTAGCTTTTTTAACGAATGACCCTTTGCACTTATCCAAACTCCTCCTTCTCTAATTGACTTGGGTCATTTTTAGGAAACGCGCCACATGGTGTTTTATTTCCCCGGAGAGCCCACACCTGTCCCGGTTGCCGGCTCCGTTCCCCAATGGTAATGGCGACTATTTTGGGAGCGCTGTAGGCACTTGAGAAAAAAATGACCGATTGGGTTCTGGCCCGCGCCCCGCCGCTGATGTATCCCCCAAAAGCACGCCGCTGAGTTCATCGCCAAAGATCGCTTCTCCCTGGGCAGCCACAGCAAGGTTAGGACTGTCCTTGTCCTGAGGGGTGGGAATGGGGGGGGGGAGTGAGGCAGGCAGCGCCCCCCTGACCTCCCGTGACCCCCGCTCCACCGTCCCAGGGCAGACCCAGATCCCAGGTAGTCTGAAGGCATGGAAGCCGTATAAATAGAAGCTCCAGGGCTCCGGCTCTGCGGATGATGGTGACTCCAAGGTGGACTGGTCTTGGCCAGCCTCATCTCTAAATATAAAGACGGGCGTGTGCGGCCGGTGCGAAGGAGCTGCGGCCTGTCGCACACGCAGTGCTTGTCCTTGTCCTTGTCCTTGTCCTCAGGCTTCCTTCAGTCAGAGCACCCACCGCCCCTGGGTGCTGGGTGGTGGTCCAAGGGCAGACTCCGTGAGCCTCCAAGGTTGGGGGGTTCGAAAGTAGGGCTCAGCTGGGCCCACCACCACCTGGGGCCCCTCAGTCCAGCCTGCAAGGAAGAGACCCTCCCATACGATGCACTTTTGCAGGCACCCCTGACCTGAGCTCTGGGTGCCCTGGCTTGGTGCCCCCAGCTCCTGCCTGGACCCATCCCATTCCGGGAGCCCCAGCCTCCGCCCCGCCCTGCGCCGCCCCACCCTCCTCGGCCTCCATGGTGCCCCATGCCAGCTGTCTGCCCCGGGCAGCTGCCCACACCCTCTCTGCGGTGGAGGTGGGGGCCGGCTTGGCTCTGCCCCCCTGGATTGGGGCGCCCAGGGGTAGCCATGCAGAAGAAAGTTCCTTGGGGAGGGAGGGGTCACGTTCCTTCCCTGCCTGGGACCGGGACACACCGGGTTGACTCCTTCTCCCGCCTTCTCAGACCCCCTTGGACCGGCTCCCTCCTCCCTGTAGACGCCAGGAGGGTTTGGGGTCTGAGTAAGGAACCTGGAGAAGGGGAGACACGTGGGAGCCGCTGTCCGGAGGCCCAGTGCGCAGCTCATTGCGCGCAGAGTGGACGGGGCGGGGCGGGCGGCTCCGGGCAGGACAGGTGCAGCCACAGGCGCGGGCGCTGACCCTCGCTCCACCGGGGCCCCTCCCGCCCGGGCCGGGAGACACTCCATATACGGCCCGGCCCGCGGTACCTGGGCGCGGGCCAGGCCGCTCCTTCTATGGTCAGCGCAGGGAACCCGGGCGGGGGGCCCAGGCCGCGGACCGGGCCGTGGGAGGGTCTCCAGTGCCCAACTCCCAAATATGGCCCTAAAAGGGGAGAGACATTCCTGCGGGCGGCGCGGGGGGAGCGCCCACGGGCTATATAAGCCCTACGCGGGGGCGCCCTCGGCCACCGCAGCGGACAGCGCCCCAGGAGCCTCGCTTCCCTCCGTGGCAGCCAGGGCCCCAGCCGGAGAGCGACAGGTGTAGCCACCCGTCCAGGTAGGGGCAGGAGCAGGACGGGAACGGAGGGACAGGCCCCACCCACTCACTGATCAGCCCCCGGCAGCGCGCCCTGCGCCTCGGGGACCCCAGAGCCACGCGCTCCTGGTCTCCAAGAGGATATGCCAGACCGTCCATGCGCCTTTGCACAATCTCTCCAAAATCCCCGGATCCATCCCCTCGCGGGCTGCAGTTAGCATGCGCCCAGGCGCATAAAGGGTTTTCCTTCAACGTCCCCAAACGCAAACCCTCCCAGCCGAGCGCCAGAGCCCGGGCAGCCGAGGCCTGGACTTCCCCGCCCGCTCCCAGCAGGCGCAGGGCGCAGGGTGCTGAGTCCGGGACGCGCAGGGCCGTTCCTTCTGGGACAGGGCGTCGCCGCCCTTCCCACCAGCTCCCTCCGCCCTCACACGCGCCCAGCGAGTGGGTATCAGAGCCCCATCCTCCGGGGGCGAGGCCTTAGCCCAGGGGAGGGTGGGCGCACGCACCCGGCCCCTGCCCGCAGCAGCGAAGGCACAGGGTCTCCGGGGACACCGTGCGCCTAGGGTTCCAGGCTGGAGAGATTCCCAGTGTGATTCCCAGATTCTCCACCCCGTGTCCCCCTCCCAGGCTCAGCGCAGCCCTTCCCCGTCCCCCTGGTTTGATGCGCGCAGCGTGGCTGGACGTGCCCAAAGGTCCCCCGGGCCGGGCCGGGCCGGGCCGGAGCGCGGTGCTGGGGCGGTGGGGC
The DNA here is from genome assembly GCF_014108245.1 of Pipistrellus kuhlii. Lineage (NCBI taxonomy): Eukaryota > Metazoa > Chordata > Mammalia > Chiroptera > Vespertilionidae > Pipistrellus > Pipistrellus kuhlii. The sequence continues at coordinate 44,683 of NW_023425576.1, forward strand.
CTCCTGAACCGACGTGCCCTGCATCTCCGTGGCCCTTCTGTCCCTGCAGAAACCAAACACCATGTGCGACGAAGACGAGACCACCGCCCTGGTGTGCGACAACGGCTCCGGCCTGGTGAAAGCTGGCTTCGCCGGCGACGATGCCCCCAGGGCCGTCTTCCCCTCCATCGTGGGCCGCCCGCGCCACCAGGTCCGGCTACGCCTCTGCGGGTGGGCAGGGGAGGGGGGCGGACGGAAGGGGCTGGGCCGAGGTCCCAGGAGTCCAGGCGGCCGGCCGGTGCTGAGTGCTCGGTGTCCCCGCTCCGCAGGGCGTCATGGTGGGCATGGGGCAGAAGGACTCCTACGTGGGCGACGAGGCTCAGAGCAAGAGGGGCATCCTGACCCTCAAGTACCCCATCGAGCACGGCATCATCACCAACTGGGACGACATGGAGAAGATCTGGCACCACACCTTCTACAACGAGCTGCGCGTGGCCCCCGAGGAGCACCCCACGCTGCTCACCGAGGCGCCCCTGAACCCCAAGGCCAACCGGGAGAAGATGACCCAGATCATGTTTGAGACCTTCAACGTGCCCGCCATGTACGTGGCCATCCAGGCCGTGCTGTCCCTCTACGCCTCCGGCCGTACCACCGGTGAGTGCCCGCTCCCGGCTCCCCCAAATCCCTCCCCACCCCATTGCGCGCGCGCTCCCCATCCCCAAACCCCACCCCAGCCCAGTGCGTGCGCGCCCCGCAGCCCGAGCGCCAAGATCGCCGGCCTCATCCCCGCCCACGGGCCGCCCCGCTGCGCCTGCGCGCAGGTTGGAGAGGCCACTCACCCCTGCCCTTTCCCCTCCCCACCCTCCCAGGCATCGTGCTGGACTCTGGGGACGGTGTCACCCACAACGTGCCCATCTATGAGGGCTACGCGCTCCCCCACGCCATCATGCGTCTGGACCTGGCGGGCCGCGACCTCACGGACTACCTGATGAAGATTCTCACCGAGCGTGGCTACTCCTTCGTGACCACGGGTGCGTGGGGCCGGGCATCCCAGGAGGCGAGAGCGCGCGGGGAGGGCGCACGAGAGGGTCCGAGGGTCCCCGGCTCTCGCGCGCGCTGACGGCTCCCCTCTGGCCCCGGTCCCCCCCCTGCAGCCGAGCGTGAGATCGTGCGCGACATCAAGGAGAAGCTGTGCTACGTGGCCCTGGACTTCGAGAACGAGATGGCCACAGCCGCCTCCTCCTCCTCCCTGGAGAAGAGCTACGAGCTGCCCGACGGGCAGGTCATCACCATCGGCAACGAGCGGTTCCGCTGCCCAGAAACGCTCTTCCAGCCCTCCTTCATCGGTGAGCCCGGCCCCCTTTTCCCCCAGGCCCTTCCCGTCCTTCCCAGCCCTTCCGGGCCCATCCACGCCCATCCACGCCCATCTCCAGGGCGCACGGGGGTCCCCCCACCTCCCCAGCCCCTTCTCACTTTCCCGGGCGCGCCCTCCAGGCATGGAGTCGGCGGGCATCCATGAGACCACCTACAACAGCATCATGAAGTGCGACATCGACATCCGGAAGGACCTCTACGCCAACAACGTCATGTCGGGGGGCACCACCATGTACCCGGGTATCGCCGACCGCATGCAGAAGGAGATCACGGCGCTGGCCCCCAGCACCATGAAGATCAAGGTGGGCGGCCGCCCGTGCGCCCTGGGGGTCCCCGGGTCCCTGGCCCCCGCCCCCCCTCCCTCAACCTGACACCCCGCCGCCATCTCTCTGCAGATCATCGCCCCTCCCGAGCGCAAGTACTCCGTGTGGATCGGCGGCTCCATCCTGGCCTCGCTGTCCACCTTCCAGCAGATGTGGATCACCAAGCAGGAGTACGACGAGGCGGGCCCGTCCATCGTGCACCGCAAATGCTTCTAGACGCCGCGTGCCCGCCCGCAGGGCGCGCCCCTTCTCCTCAGGACGACCCCGCGGCTGCCCAGCGGCCCGGCCCCCGAGCCACCCACCCACCCACCCACCGCGGCCACTTTGTCTCCAGCAGCCGCTCCCGTCGCTGCTGCAAACCGACACAGTGTTGAGACCGTGTATATACCTTAACTTATTTACCTCATTTTGTTATTTTTCAAAAAGCAAAGCCCTGTGGAAGGGAAAGGAACAACTTGAAGCATTAAATACAGCTACTATGTTACGCGCTGCGTCCAGTTCTTGGTCGTGGGATGGGATGGGATGGGATGGGGGCGATCGGAGACAGAGAGGTGGCCAAGAGGGACCCCCTTTGCTTGCGTCACGTTCCACCATACTGAGTGCGCTCCCTACCAGACCTAAGTGAGGTCTCCCCGGGGTCACGGTCTCCCCTCTGGAGCGCATCCCGTCTGCAAACGGGCCGGCGCGCCTGGCCCCACGGGCGGGCGGGGCGCGCGCTGAGCGCCCAGCGCCCTCCCCTCCGCGGCGCGCCCAGGCCGGGGCGCTGGCCGTGGTGCTGACCCAGAGCCGCCCGCAGGGCTCGCTGCTCCACCCCGCGCGAGTCTCCGTGTTCCCCAGGCCCAAAGGGTTGTGTTTGGCGGTTAAGGAATCTGTGTTCACCTCCCTTCTCCGTTGGAAAGCCTTTTGCTTCGTGCCACGTGATGGTGGCGCAGAGAAGCGCTGTTCAGTGCGGGGAGGCTGGGAAAGAGGGGCGCCCAGATTTGGGGGTGGGGTGAGGGGGAGGAGGGAAGGCCACTGGAGCCGCCCAGCAAGGAAGTGCCTGGAAGGAGAGTAGCTCGGCCGGTGTGGCTCAATGGTTGTGCATCGACCTACGAACCAGGAGGTCATGGTTCCATTCCCAGTCTGGGAACGTGCTTGAGGTTGTGGGCTCAATCCCCAGTGAGGGAGCATGCAGGAGGCAGCCGATCCATGATTCTCTCTCATCACGGATGTTTCTCTCTCTCCCTCTCCCTTCCTGTCTGAAATCAATAGAAATATATTTAAAATAAAATGAAATAGCTGCAGTCTTTTCCCTGGCAAAGTTCCCCGAGCTGACTGGACACCAGCTGGGAGGCAGAGGGGCCTGGGGCCTTGCAGCCGATGCCAATGTGGCACCTGTCACCAGGGTCAGCTGAGCCAGGGAAAATGAGAAAATGAAGGGCAAAAGGACAAACTGAAAAAAAAAAGAAAAAAATTAATTGATTTCAGAGAGGAATGGAGAGGGAAAGAGATAGAAACATCAATGAGGAGAGAGAATCATGGATCGGCTGCCTCCTGCACACCCCCTCCTGGGGACTGAGCCTGCAACCCCAGGCATGTGCCCTGACCGGGCATGGAACTGTGACCTCCTGGTTCATAGGTTGATGTTTAACCATTGGTTATTCTTTAGCTCATTCTCACTCCACTATGGCCTTGCTAATGGGCACAGCTTCTAGTCATCAACTAACTGACAGGCTTCTTCAGCAAATGCTTACTGAGGGTGCTCTGGGCCCGGCCTGTGATGGCAGATGAAACGGTGGTGAGCCAGAAACCCAGGGGGCCCAGCCCTCGGCTGACCACGTCGTGGGGCAGACAGTTAACTCCTCGTGGTGGAAGTCTAAATTCTCAGGTGCTGGGAAGCAGGGGCGTGGGCCTGACAGCAGAGAACAAGCCAGGGCGCCTGGGGCCAGGAGCACGGGCAGGTGGAGGGACCCAGAAGGGTCAGCAGGTGTAACAGGTGGAGGAGGAGCAGCCAGGTGGGAGGAAGTGGGTGCTGCGGGAGGAAGTGGGGTGGGGGGTGGAGGATGCAGAGAGGCACCTGAGCAGACCCGTCATGGCTCAGCATTGATGTTGTCTCTCTTTTGTTTTCTTTTCTTTTCTTTCTTCCTCATTCTTTGCTTTATGTGTGTTGTTGACTCTATGACAGGCGTCTCCTATTTCTCCCCTTCCGACCCCCTCCACCCTCCCCGCCCCAGGCCTCCTTCACCCGGCCAGCTGTGCATACATGTTCTTTGGTTGATCTCTTTCCCTCTGAGGTCTTTCAGCCTGTTTCCTTTCTTTTTGTTCTAAGAGCAATGGAAAGAGAGAGAGAGAGAGAGAGAGAGAGAGAGAGAGAGAGAGAGAGAGAGAGAGAGAGAGAGAACTCTGTGACTGTGGCAGGCCTGTGTTCTCTGACTCACAGCAGATCCTCACTGAGCCGAGGGGCAGCCGGAGCTGTGAGCAGCCGGGTGTGGGAGCCAGGGACAGCTGCTGGGGGGACAGAGCAGATTTGGCCCTGAGATGGGGTGCAGCCTGGTCCCTCCTCTCAGTGGGCTCCAGGCTGGAGCAGGCTGAAGGCTCCCCAGAACGGAACATTGGCTGCAGGAAGCCCACCTGCAAGAGCAGGAGGCAGGTGCTGTTTGCATTCCCTCCCACCCAGGCACCCAGGGGGGGGTGCCTCTTAACGTCAGTGAACCTGGGGGAGCCTCCCCCTCCCAGGCTCCATCCCTTCTACCTGGTGGCTCCCAGGATCTGTGCTCTGTGCGCTGGGAAGGGGGGAGGGGGGAGGAGGAGCAGAGGAGGGATGTCAGGGAGGGAAGGGCAGTGGGAGGAGGGAAGGAGGAGGGAGGGGAGAAGGAAAGAGAGGGGAGGGGGTAGAGGAGCAGGAGGGGAAGGGAGGGGGAGGGAGGCCGCAGCTGTCTGCCAGCCCTGCTGCCTGCCACCCGGGGAGCCCGGTGCCAGCTCCCCCGCCCGCTTCTATTTTTATCCCAGCGCCTGCTCAGATCTGCCAGGCTGGGTAAGTGCCCGGTGGCAGAGAATCTGAGTCCTGTAGAGGCCTAACTGGGAATTATAAAGCCGGGAGCGCCGTCTCTTTAATTTAATAAACAGGCGCTAAGGACTGGGGCCACCGGAACAGCAGCCTGGGCTTGGCACCCCACAGGTGGGGGAGGGGGGGGGGCAGCAGGAGGGCTCAGGGAAGCTGTGCTAATGGGCACCTACATGTGACCCCAGCCAGGTGCTCAGAGCGGAGCAGACAATAGATGATCAGGAATAAGCAGAGGCCCGGCCCATGTGGCTCAGTGGTTGAGCATCCACCTAGGAACCAGTAGGTCACCGTTTGAATCCTGGTCAGGGCACATGCCCCGAGGCGGAGGCCCAGCGGCTGAGCCTGGCACAGCCGAGCGCCCGGGCTGCACCCCCAGGAGCAGGCACCCGCCCTGGGGAGGGTTCATCTTAGCCGGGGACTCCCAGGACAGACAGCTGTCCGCTCCCTCACGCGCTCGGCCTGACCCTAGAAGGAAGCAGAGGGACACTGACAAGTGGCCTGATGTCCCCCCACCCCCCGGGCTGCTTGGACCATAGAGCTGGCTCCAGACTCCAAATTAGAGCCGGAGCGGCTGGGTGGGCCCTACGGGGCGGGGCGGGGCGGGGCGGGACAGGGCCACAGAGGGTGTACCTGCCGTGCCAGCCCCCTCTGAGCACACTGAGGGGACCCCAAACCCCATTTTCTGAGACATCGCCTCTCAGCCCGTGCTGCTTCCACACATGGGGGGCTCACCCCTCCTGTGCCTCCATTTATCCACAAATGTTTGTCTTTCCTGAGCATGTGCAGGTCCCAGGGGCAAGGGCAGCCTGACCTTGAACTGCCGGGACCCTTTCTCAGGCCCCAAATGCCTATGGTGGGTGTCATGGATCTCAGGTGCTCCCTGAGAGCAGTGGCCAGCCCCCCTCCCCTCTAATCATGTGCTCCCCATCCACCTCCTTCCCTCCAGGGGGGCTCGGTGCCAGGCTGCCGTCCGAGCAGCCAGTATCACGACTGGGCTGAGGGGCCGGCCCCTCGTCTGCTAGGAGCAGTTGGCTCCTGAGGAAGCCGGAAGGATTCCCATTTTACAGATTTGGAAAATGAGGCTGAGAGTGGATGACAGGATCCCAAGCTAAAGTTGCATCATGAAGCCCATGGTACCGGGCTGGCGTGGCTCAGTGGTTGAGCGTCCACCTATGAACCAGGAGGTCACAGTTGGATTCCGGTCCAGGGAACAGGCCCAGGTTGTGGGTTCGATCCCCAGGGGGGGGCGTGCAGGAGGCAGCCGATCCATGATTCTCTCTCATCATGGATGTTTCTCTCTCTCTGTGTCCCCTCTCTCTTCCTCTCTTAAATCAATCAAGATATATTTAAAGCCGAAACCAGTTTGGCTCAGTGGATAGAGCGTCAGCCTGTGGACTGAAGGGTCCCGGGTTCGATTCCTGTCAAAGGCATATACCTTGGTTGTGGGCACATCCTCAGTAGGAGACGTGCAAAAGGCAGCTGATTGATGACTCTCTCTCATGGATGTTTCTGACTTTCTCTTTCTCTCTCTTCTTCTCTGTAAAAAAAATCAATAAAATATATTTTAAAAGATATATTTAAAATAAAAATAAATAAGAACCCCTGTCTCTGACCTGTTACTCGCTCCAGAGTCCTGGATGCCCAGAAGGAATGTGGGGGTGCTGGGCACAAGATGGCGGGAGGCATTTTCCTCCTAGAGTCCTCCCCCCACCCCACGTCAGGGTCAGCATGGACGAGAGCCCCCCACCTTCCTGAACCAGGCTTCTGACTTCTCCCTCTCCCAGTGGCCTCCGCTTTCTCGGGGCTGGTTGTCCGTTTCCCGGGCTCATTCTCCTGTCATGGGGGGCATTAGAGGGGCTGCCCGGCGCTGGCCCCGGAGCCGGAGCTGGGGAAGATGTGGGGACAGGGAGGGACAGGGAGGGACAGGGCAGCCTTCCTGGGCTGGGCTCAGCCACGACAGCTGGGCCGCATGCCTGCCATTCCCGCCAGCAGGCTCATCTTCTCGTTATAGGGCGCCTGGCACACCCGGCAGGGGGCTCTGGCCTGAGGGGAGGGCCTGGCCTGGGGGGCCCTGGCCTGGAGCGGACGCCCTGCCGCTTTAGGGCAAGGCCACCACGGGGACAGGCGGCCGGTGTCAGCTTTCGGCCTCTCCTTGCATGGCCAGGGCCCGCAGCCCGACTTCTGATTTGTGCGTATTATTAGGTCCCAGGGACACCGCCGGGCAGCCATGGGCGAGCCTCCGGGGGGAAAGGGGGGGGTCTGTCCAGGTCCAGTCTGTGCAGGGAACTTGTCCCTGAACCTGAACTTGGGGGGGGGGGCATGGGTGTAGGAGAACAGGCCCATGGCCCTTCCAGGTGCAAAGATGGAAGGCGCCTCTGGTGCTTCCAGGGCCCTTTCATGCTGCCCCCTCAGCCTGGTCTATGTGGCTCAGTGGTTGAGGGTCGACCTCTGAACCAGGAGGTCAGGGTTCGATTCCCTGTCAGGGCTCATGTCCGGGTTGCGGGCTCCATTCTCAGTGGGGGGTGTGCAGGAGGCCGCCGATCCATGATTCTCATCACTGATGTTTCCGTCTCTCTCCCTTCCTTTCTGAAATCAATAAAGATAGATACACACTGAGTGGCCAGATTATGATGATCTCTGAATGCATAATAATCTGGCCACTCAGTATATATATATATATATATATATATATATATATATATATATATATATATATATTGTGTATATGTATATTAGAGGCCAGGTGCATGAATTCGTGCATGGGTGGGGTCCGGCCAGCCTGGCCAGGGGGAGGGGACATGGGCAGTTGGCCAGCCTACCTGCTGGTTGAACTCCTGGTCGAGGGGACAATTTGCATATTAGCCTTTTATTTTATAGGACAGACGCTGAGTGGCCAGATGATTATACATCCAGAGATCATCATATCTGGCCACTCCGTGTATTTTAAACAAATAAACCAATGGACCTAGCTCCTGGCTGGCAGGGGCTTCGTTGCCCTCCCTCCCTGGAAACAGATGGGCATGTTTACCGGGCAGCTACTGGACCAGGAGAGCTAATTTTGGAAACTGGAACCACACTCCCTGGAGGCCTGGGGCCAGGTGGGCTCTTGTAGCTGAGCCTGTGGGAGGCGCAGGCCCTGCCCAATGGGCGGGCAGTTGACAGGGAGGTGATGGAGTGACAGGCAGGCATCTGGGGCATCTGGAGAGGAGGTGAGCGAGCCTGCCCCCTGCCTCTCGGAGGACTCAGGGCCGAGGTCAGGCCTGCTGAGTAGATCTGATGTGATTTTATTATTATTATTATTATTATTATTTTATGAGGCAAAAAAACTTTATGAACCTTAGCCTCCAGCTTTCCCCCAAGATCTTCAGCTGCATGAGATGCAAAGAATGAATTGTGTATGAGCAAGATTTATAAAAAGAGCTGGGGCCCTAGCTGGTTTGGCTCAGTGGATGGAGCATTGGCCTGTAGACTGAAGGGTCCTGGGTTCGATTCCAGCCAAGGGCAACAACAACAACAACAAATAAATAAAATAAAAAGAGCTGGGCCTCTCTGGCCGGTGTGGCTCAGTGGCTGAATGTCCGCCTATGAACCTGGAGGTCAGGGTTGGATTCCCAGTCAGGGCACAGGCTGGAGTTGTGGGCGCGATCCCCAATGTGGGGGTGTGCAGGAGACAGCTGGTCCATGATTTTCTGTCATTATTGATGTTTCTTCTTTTCTCTCTCTCCCTTCCTCTCTGAAATCAAAAAGGTTTGAGGTGTAGACAAGGAGTTAGACTAAATCGTGAAAATGGGTTAACGCCGGAGTCACAGAGAGGAAGGGAGAGCCTCCGGGAGGACGTGGAGGTGTTTGGTGTCAGGCTGGGGACGCGGGTGGCCAGCTGGTCCCGGACAGGGTGAAACGCGGGACCCCGGGGCGCCCACCCGCGGCTCCCCGCCGCTCTGCGCTCAGGCAGCCGCCCCCACGAGCCGGGCGGAGCGCGGGGGAGGCGTCTGCTCCGGGGACGGGGACGGGGACGGGGCGGCGTCTCCCGGCGGGGCTGCGCGGCAACCGGGCGCCATCGGCGACGTCCTGCGCGGGAGGGAGGAAAGCCGGGCCGGCGGGCCGCTCCCCGTTCCACGCGCGGAGGACGGGCCGGCGCGGCCGGAAGGAGGTAAGGCTTCCCCGCGGGGCGCTCGGGGGACGCGGAGGCCCCTCCGCTCCCGGGATCCCCAGCCCCGTCCCCGCGCTCGCGTCCTGGGCTCCTGGGCCTCCTCCTCCCCACCCCCCATCCCCACTCCCCATCCCCGCTCCCCGGCCCGCTCCCCGGCCCTCCGGCCCCGCCCGGCCCGCAGCTCTAGCTCCCACGCTCCCGATCGCCTGCCCGGGAGACCCGCACCCCCGCAGCCCGGGCCGCTGGCCCTCTCCCCCGGAGCCGCCGACTCGGTCCCACCGAGGCTCCCAGGACCTGGTTGCGAGCTGAAATGCCTGGCGAGCAGGTGCCCCCGGGACCCCCGGTCACCGAGGCCGGGCCGCCCACTCCCTGCTGCGCCCCGCGTCTCCTCCCCCCGCCCGCCCTGCCTCTCCGTTACCCCGCGCTCCTCCCCGCCTCCCTGCGCCCTGTCCCCCGCCTCTCCCATCTTCCCGCCCGCCCTCCGCGTCTCGCCCCGCCCCTATCCCCGCCTCCAAAAGCCCCGTCCTCCTATAGTACCGCCCTCCCACTCCTATCCCCGCCTCTCAAAGCCCCGCCCCAACCCGCCCTCCTATAGCACTGCCCCTCTCACCCTAGCCCCGCCCCAAAAACACCGCCCTCTAGCACCGCCCTTTCCATCTCTAGCCCCGCCTCCCAAGGCACCGCCCGCCTATAACACCGCCCCTCCCACCCCTGGCCCCGCCTCCCAAGCCCGCCCCGCCCCCCTTTACCTCGCGCCCCGCCGCCCCGCCCCGCCCCCGCCGCCGCTGCGGGCGGGGCTCCGGATTTAAATGTCGCGGCGGGCCCGGCGGCCGGAGGGCGGACGGGCCTCTGTGTCGTGTCCCCGCTTCCGCAGGCGGCGGCGGCGGCGGGACCGGCGGCGGGACCTGCGGGCACGGAGGCCGGCGGCGGCGGCGCCATGTCCCCGGGCTGCGGCGCCAAGAGCGAGTACATGAAGCGCTACCGGGACCCGCGCTGGGCCGAGTACGCGGCCTGCTACCGGGAGCTGCTGCACTACCGCCGCGGCCGCCGGCTGCTGGAGCAGGCGCACGCGCCCTGGCTCTGGGACGCCTGGCGCCCCGCCGGCTCCTCCGACGACTCGGCGTCGTCGGCGTCGTCGTGCGCCGGGAGCCCCGCGCCCCGGGCCGCCTCGGCCTCCCCGCTGCCGCCGCCGCCGCCGCCGCCGCCCGCGGAGGGCCCGGCCCGGGGGGCGCGCGGGTCCCGGGAGGAGCCGGCCGCGAAGCCCGGGGATGCGGAGGCCGGGGATGCGGAGGACGCGCCTGTGCCAGGTACCGGGCCGGGGGTGGGGGACGCGGGATCGGGGCGGCGGGGGGGTGATGTTCGGAGAACTGGAGGTGCCCTCGGCATCGCACCGCCCCCTCTTTCTTTCTTTCTTTCTTCCTTTTTTTCTTTCTTTTTGAATCCTCATCCGAGGACACGTCTCCATGGATTTTTAGGAGCGTGGGAGGGGGAGGGAGAGACGAGGGAAACATCCATGGGTTGCCTCCTGCACGCACGCCCCGATCAGGGCGGGGGCCAGGGAGGAGGGGGAGGAACCTGCAACCGAGCTAAGTGCCCTGGACCAGAACCGAACTGGGGACCCCTTCGGTCCAGTAGGGCCGACCCTCTATCCACTGAGCCACACGGGCCAGGGCTGCTTTATCCCCTGAATGAACGGGGAATCCGCCCCCCTAGAGACAAAATAAGGGAGCTGTCAACCCGCCCCTCGGCCCCCTCCCCCCTTATTTCCCTAATCTGGGGGCTCGAGCCTGCAGCGAGGGCGAGGTGGCCTTGGGGAGCCCGTGCACCCCGATCTGTGCATTCCTAAGCACCCCCCCCCTTTTTTTTTTTTTTAATGAGAAGAGCCCAGCTTTCGTCAGAGGCTCAGGGCGTCTCGCTGAGGCTCAGATCCACCGCGCTGAGCTCTCTGTCTTGTGAATGGAGCTGTTGTGTTGGGGTGTGAACCCCGGGACCTGGGGACCTGGCTGTGCGGGCCCGGGGGAGCAATTTGCATTTGTTTACACGGGGGTGACGTCACTCCGGCGGGTGGTGCGAGGGCCTGGCCGGTGGGGGGGGGTCTCCGTCACTTCCCCCGCCATTTCGCCCTCAGCAGGAGCTGGGAAATGGCCTTGGGGGGCTGTCCCCCTCTTTCCTGCCCAGAGGGCCGCAGAGTTGGGGGCTCAGCCCGGGAGGCGGGTGGCGGTTTTGAGGGCCAAGTTCAACCACTGGGATACAGTAGCCAGCGGTGCCTTCCTGCCGCCTCCTAAGGTGGTGTCTGGATTTTATTTTTATTTCTTTAAAAAATATATTTTATTGATTTTTTTTTAACAGAGAGGAATTGAGAGGGAGAGAGAGCTAGAAACATCGATGAGAGAGAAACATCCATCAACTGCCTCTTGCATACCCCCCACTGAGGATGTGCCCGCCATCAAGGCACATGCCCTTGACCGGAATGGAACCCGAGACCCTTCAGTTCATAGGCCACACCGGTTGGGGATGTCCTGAGTTTTTTAAGTTTTTAACACCTATCGGCTCTCTTTTTACCTCTGTCCTAACCCGTAGTCACAGCCCATGGCTACCCCCTCTGCATACAGGCGTCATGGAGTTTGTCAGCTTCATGACGAGTATCTACACTTCTGTGCCCGAGCAAGTGAGGCTCAGAGCTGCCCTACATAGATGGCCCTGGCTGGTGTGGCTCAGTGGATAGAGCGTCGGCCTGCAGACTCAAGGGTCCCAGGTTCGATTCCGGTCAAGGGCATGGACCTTGGTGGCAGGCACATCCCCAGTAGGGAGGTGTGCAGGAGGCAGCTGATGGGTGTTTCTCTCTCATCGATGTTTCTAGCTCTCTAACCCTCACCCTTCCTCTCTGTAAAAAATCAATAAAATATATATTTTTTAAATATAAAAGTCAACAGGAAAATATCCCCGGGTGAGGATGAAAAAAAAAAGCTGCCCTACTTCGTTGGCCCTTTTCTCTCTTTCCCAGCGCAGCCGGCAGGTCGGGTTCGGGCTCCCTATCGCTCAGGACATCGGCCCGCCCAGGGCCTCTGACCTACTTCCATCTGGCGGGCGCTGCTCTGGGCGGCGGCTGCGGGAGGTGCCCGGGGAGGGCCCGTGGCCCCCGCCCTGGGCTCCGTGGCTTCTCCTGGGGAAGAGCCTCATGGCGTGGCTTCCCGGCATCTTTCTTGATGGAGCCCCTCCTGGCGCAGACTTTTCTGAGACCCCGCATGTCCAAGGATAGCCCTCTTCCTGCCCCCCAGTCCGGCGAGGGGGTGGCTGGGCGGGGGACCCTGGTCAGAAGGAATTATTGTCTCCGCATCTGGAGGCATCGCTGGGCGGGTGTGCCTTGTGATGTTGCCGGCACAGTTTCGGTTCATTCGGATCCTAGTTCTGTTGTAGATCACACCTCCCTCCTTGGGAAACTTTCGGCGTCTCTCTCTCTTCGAGTTGACCTAATCTTCTGTAATAATAAAAGCGTAATATGCTAATTAGACAACCCAAGAGTAATATGGCCGAAACCAGTGTGGCCTGGTGGATAGATCATCAGCCTGCGGACTGAAGGGTCCCGGGTTCGATTCCGATCAAGGGCATGGACCTTGGTTGTGGGCACATGCCCAGTAGGGGGCGTGCAGGGGGCAGCTGATGGATGTTTCTCTCTCATCGATGTTTCTAGCTCTCTCTCCCTCTTCCTTCCTGTAAAAAATCAATAAGATACATTTTTTTAAAAACAAAACAAAATCAGGGGATTTATAAAGAGTGATGGATGGCAGAACCACAAAAGGCCATGAGGGGAAATAGTGGTGCTTTGGAGTGTTCACCACGGGGGCGGGCAGGCCGTAACACCGATCGCCGGCTCTGCCCACTGTACGGGGGGGGGGGGGGGCCTGTGGTCACGGGGGCATTTCTGTGGAGGGCCAGCCCCTTACACCCGGCTCCCAGGCCTCCAGCTCTTCACCCTGCGGATGTGGGTAACCATGGGAACCACAGCCTATTGTGATGGGCCTTTCAGGTGGAGGTCAGCAGCTCCCTCCTCCCTGGAGTTTGTCAGAGCCACGTGGGCCTCGTCCGTCCGGAGGGGGGAGCATCGAGGGTGAGGGGAGCCTGGAGCTTGGGTTGAGCGACTTACAAGGGCACCTGTGTAGCTGCTGGGTGATTGTCACCAATCCAGACCCTCCACCCCGACCTGGGATTTGTCTTGGGGTTTGGAGAAAGCCATTAGGCCAAAGAGGTCCCTTACTTTAAATAAATAAATAAATAAATAAAATTAATTAATTTAATTAAATCAGAGAGGAAGGGAGAGAGGGTGAGAGAGAAACATCAGTGGAGAGAGAGAATCATGGATTGGCTGCCTCCTGCACGCCCCCTGCTGGGGATGGAGCCCACAACAGGGGGCACATACCGGACCTGGGAATCCAACGGTGGCCTCCTGGTTCACAGGCCAACGCTCAACCACCAGGCCATGCCACCCGAGAAGAGATCTCTTAATGTTTAGTCTCAGAAGCCCTAGCGGGTTTAGCTCAGTGGATAGAGCGATGGCCTGCGGACTGAAGGGTCCCGGGTACGATTCCAGTCAAGGGCATGTAGCCTGGTTTCAGGCACATCCCCAGTAAGTGGTGTGCAGGAGGCAGCCAGTGGATGGTTCACGCTCATCCATGTTTCTCTCTTCTCCTGCTCTCTCTGAAAAATCGATAAATGATTCTCTAAAAGAAAAGTAAATGAAATAAAAATGGGGCCTCAGGTTCGAAACCGCTCCTTTTGGCATCTGCGTTAAGCGAAACATGCAAACAGGACGATCGGTGAAAAGGTTACTGCCTCAGTGAGGCTTACTGTGTCCTTCAGCCCAGACAGCTAGAGGAACTAGACTCCAGCCCAGGTTTTAAAGCACCTAACTCTTGTCTTCTCTTTTTCGAAAAAGCACCGCCAGTCAAAGGCAGCAAGGAGAAGCCGGAGGAGGAGGCCGGGATGGCGGGGACGGACCGGGCGCCCGGCTGCACCAGACCCCGCCAGCACCCCAGCGCCCTGTTTGCCCGACGGGACAGGAAGGCGGCCCGAAGTCCTCCCAGGTCCTCGAGTAGAACGAGAGAGAGCAAGCACCCCTTCGCTCTGTACGGGTGGGGGGAGCGGCGGACCGACACGGGCGGCCAGAGGACCCACAACGTCTGTGCCTCCGCGCCCGTGCACGAGGTGTGTGCGTGTGTGTGTGTGTGTGTGTGTGTGCGTGTGTGTGTGTGCGTGTGCGTGTGTGTGTGTGCGTGTGTGTGCGTGTGTGTGTGTGCGTGTGTGTGTGTGTGTGTGTGCGCGCGTGTGTGTGTGTGCGTGTGTGTGTGTGCGTGTGTGTGTGTGTGTGTGTGTGTGTGGGGTGGGCGTGTCTCGGCTTCCCCTTGGAGGGAGGGGGAGGGGGAGGGGGAGGGAGGGCACAGGTGTGCTCCTTGGAGGGACAGTGCACTGGGTCCTTCATCCTGTTTTATTATTTATTTTTATTGATTTCAGAGAGGAAGGGAGAGGGCGAGAGAGATGGAAACATCCATGATGAGAGAGAATCTCGGATCGACTGACTCCTGCACGCCTCCTAATGGGGATCGAGCCCACAACCCACAGCAGGGGGTGGGCAGGAGGCAGCCAGTCCATGATTCTCTTTCATCATTTATGGTTTGTTGTTTTTTTTCTCTCTCTCTCTGTCTCCCTTCGAAATAAATAAATATACACACTAGAGGGCTGGTGTATGAATTCGTGCATGGTGGAGTCCCTCGGCCTGACCAGTGATTGGGCATGATCGGGGATGGGTGGGGGGAGAGGGGAGCAGGACCACAGGAGGCTGGTCAGCTGCAGGGGGTTGGCTGTGGGAGTGCACTGACCACCATGGGGCAGCTTCTGTGTTGAGCATCTGCCCCCTGGTGGTCAGTGTGCGTCATAGCTACCAGCCAGTCATCTGATCATAACAGTCACTTAGGCTTTTATATATATAGATATATAAAAAAAAAGCAGCAGCAGGAGGAGAAAGCGGAGACTGCTTGAATTCTGATTAAATGCCATAATCCCATTTTTACCAAACAGCCTTCTAAACCCCGGCAGATGGTGTTAGTTAGCGGGATATCTGAGACAACAGAGCTGGGGTTTAACAAAGACCGGCTGGTCCCTGGGGTCAGGTTTAACCAGGCGTATCTATGGCATCAAATGTCCGAGGTGGCACCGTCCCTGGAGGATTTTTCTTTTTTCTTTTTTAACTGCTTTGCCGTAAAACATTGCCAGTCCTTTCCTGGAATAGGTGCCCATGCTCCAGGCAAAGCCGCTGTGGTGATTTTCCAGAGCCAATCTCTAGAAAACTGGCTGCTTAGCGTTTGCATCTCTCCCCTGCCTTCCCTCTGAGGTTTCATGGTCTGATCCATGTTTCTCTGTCTCTGGATCTATTTTTGTTCATCAGTTTATATTGTTCATTTAAATATTTTTAAATTTTTTAAAAATATATTTTATTGATTTTTCACAGAGAGGAAGGGAGAGGGATAGAGAGTCAGGAACATCGATGAGAGAGACACATCCACCAGCTGCCTCCTGCACAGCCCCCTCCTGGGGATGTGCCCGCCACCAAGGCACATGCCCTTGACCCAAATCAAACCCGGGACCCTTCAGTCCGCAGCCCATCGTTCTACCCACTGAGCCACACTGGCTAGGGCTAAATATTTAATATATAATTATTCGCGCAAATCGGTTCAAAAAAACCTCTGACGTCATTTCCGCTTTTGTTTCCCTTTATGAACCGCCCCTCAGATCCATGAGTCGGCGCTGCGGGCCAGGAACAGGCGGCAGGTGGAAAAGAGGCGGCTGGCGGCTCAGAGGCAGCGCGCGCACTCGGCGGACGCGGAGAAGGGCCGGAGGCCGGCGCCGGCCGCCGCGGACAGCCCGTGGGTCACGGAGTACATGCGGTGCTACTCGGCCCGCGCCTGACGGGGCCTCGTCAATAAAAGAGAGAAAAGAACCAGAACTGCAGGCTCCCAGGGGCGCGGGGCGCGGGGTGCGGCCCGGCCCCCTCCCACCCCCGGCCTGGGCAGCAGCACCCCCGGAGCCATCGACGGGGATCGCCCCTGCGTCTCAGCTCCTCCTTTAGGGTTGTGTCTCGAAGCATCTTCATCCTTTAAGACACCGACACCCAACGCCTTTCCGTGGCTGGAGATGCTCCAGAGCCGATGTTTGTCCTGGAAGTTTTGGGCCTGATCGTCCCGGCTTCAAGGACCTTCCACATTCCACGGTGGATCCTGCGCCTTCAGCATCGGAGGCCCCGTCTGCGGGAGCCAAGGTCAAGTCCACGGCGGCTCTGAACGGACGTCAATGCCGCGGGCCACGGAGCCGGGAGCCGGGCCACGGAGCCGGGAGCCGGGCCGTCGTTCCGGCCAGCACTTCGGGCGGCTGTGGTCGCAGGGAGGGTCCTCTGTCCCAAAGCACTTCGGGCGGCTGTGATCGCGGGCGGGCACCTGTCACCCCACAGTGCGGATGCGCCCGGGGTGCGGCGCGTCCTGGGAGTGGGTGGGCGGAGAGCTCAGGAGGGTGACGTGGACGGGGAGGCTCGGCGTGGCCTTGCCAGGGGTGCCGGTCACCCGTGCCATGGCCATCAAGCCCGTAGACCCCACGAGGACCGGAGGTCAAGGCGGGTGGTCAGTGCGGTGCAGCCGATGGGCAGGCCACGCCCTACTGTCCGGGTTTGGGGTTAGCCATTCAGCCCAAGTGCTTGTGACGCAACTGACAATCTTAGGAAGAAAGTCCCCCCCCAAACCCCCCCAAACAGACTGCCTTAGACCCCCAGCTTCCTGCCTGGCCGGTGTGGCTCAGTGGGTGAGCATCCACCTGTGAACCAGAAGGTCATGGTTGGACTCCCGGGTACGGGCTCCATCCCCAGTGGGGGGCGTGCAGGAGGCAGCCGATCCATGGTTCCCTCTCATCGTGGATGTTTCTATCTCTCTCCCTCTCCCTTCCTCTCTGACATCCACAGAAACATATTTTAAAAATAAATAAATAAGTAAACCTAGCTTCCTCCAAGCTTTCAATAAGCCACACCCCTTCCTTCAGAAAACACTCCTATTTAATGAGCTTACTACTGAAAACTCCAGAGGGAGATCTGGAAAGACCTGGCCACATCTTCCCCCCACCCCCAGGATGTTTTTCTAGGGATTTTTTTTTAGGGAGAGGGAAGGAAAGAGAAACATAGATGTGAGAGAAACTGGTTGCCATCTGCACGCACCCTGACCAGGGCCTGGGCCGGGGGGGAGCCTGCAACTGAGGTCCGTGCCCTTGACCAGAATCACACCCCCGTACCCTTCAGTCTGCGGGCCGAAGCTCTATCCACTGAGCCACCCGGCTAGGGCTCCCCCCCCCCCCTTTTTAAGTAAAGGTCAAATGACCAGGATTTTTAAGGTGATTTTAATGTGCATGAACCATGAGCAGTTCCGCACGAATGAACTGTGAGAACACTTCCTGTGTCCGGCCCTTGAAGGTCTCAAGTCTAACTTGGGCGCCTACGGAAGGCTGTAAGTTGTAACCATTTGATGGTCTGGAAACTCCTACGTAACCGTGTTCTTCAGTCTGGGGCCGACTGGCAAGACAAGCAGGTGGTTTAGAAAAATCCCCTTTCATGCTGGAAAGTGGGGCTTAAACTGTGGAATAAAATCATGGCTTCCTAGACTTTGAAAACGTCGGCTTCCAGCTCGTCATGGAAACAGTTTGCCAAGCGTCTGTTACAGCATCGAGGGAAGCCAAAGGCTCACCACCCACACTCGCCGGGAGAAGTAAAATGGAATTCGTTCTTTTTATTTTTTAATAAAAAACCTAAAAGAGTCTCTCACTTGGTACCTCTGGGTATGTTTAGGCCTTCCCACCCCGAAAAATTCCTAAGCACACAGACACATGTTTTAAAAATATATCTTACTGAGCCGAGACCGGTATGGCTCAGTGGATAGAGCGTCGGTCTGTGGACTGAAATGTCCCGGGTTCGATTCCGCTCCATCCACTGAGCCAAACCGGTTAGGGCTCCTTGAGCCTCTTAAAGACTCGAGCGCTTTAACACTTTGCTGAACCAGCAGATACAAGTGCCCAGAACCAGGGGCCCTCCAGGCGCCAGAGCCGCCCCAGGAAAGTGACCAGAACCCAGGACATAGCCAAGGGGCCCTGGACCCCGGCCCACAAGCGATCGGGTGCCTGGCTCTGCCACTGTTTTGGCCTGGACCCCGAGCAGCGCCAGTATGTGCTGGGGTGGCCCCTCCTCAGGGGTGATCGAACCCATGACACCGAGGAGAGTCTGTTTCTCTCCCGGACACAGCGATTACACGTGGGCGCTGCCCCGCCCGTGTGGCTCAGTGGTTGAGCTTTGACCTATGAAACAGGAGGTCAGGGGTCCGATTCCTGGTTGGGGGCTCCATCCCTGCTGTGGGGGTGCAGGAGGCAGCCGATTCATGATCCTCTCTCATTATTGGTGTTTCTCTCTGCCCTTCTCCCTTCCCCTCTGAGATCAACAACATATTTAAAAAAAAAAAACAAGAAAAAAATCTCACAAAACCTTTTCCAAAAACCCAGCAAGCAGAATAGCAAGTAAAACCAGGTTTGTGGTCTGAGGGCGCCGCCTTGTGGACATCTCTGAAATTGCGTCTGCTTACATTTTTTTTTTAGGCGATCCCAAAGCAAAACTACAGAAAAGTCACTAGCAGAGACGTCTCTTCATGAGCAATCTGAAATGACCCGTGTGGTACCCCGTGACACCCCCACCAAATATTGTAATTTTTTCTCACAAATACCAGGGGCAATTTTCTATAAACCAGGGCCTCCTCCTGCACAGCCATCAGCATTGGGGGGTTCACACTGATGCGTGTCTGCCGTCCAGTCCTCTGACGGGATTGCCATGTGGCCCGTTGTCCCAGGAACGCCCTTGCAGGCTGCCAGAGAGCCCGCTGACACCCCCTTCCCGGGAGAGGCGCCCTTTGCATGGAGTCTTCACCCCTCGGTCCCCCTCCTGGAACCTGTCACAGACTGAGCGCTTTCACACTTTGCTGAAGCGGCAGATACTAATGTCCGGAATCGGGGACCCTCCAGGCTGCAGAGACGCCCCTGGTACACAATCAAAAACTCTGAAAGCCCGGTAAGCAAAATGGCAAGTGCACATATGTGGATTTGATATATGCGATTTGATACGGATGCGATTTGATACGGATGCTATTTTGAATAACAATCTTCAAAACTTCATATTTTCTGAAGGCGTTCACATCATAGTTATTTTAAGGCCTAAAAATGTCGAGTTTAATGCCAAAGAAAAGAGCATTTGCAGGAAGTTTTAGTTCATTACTAACAGCTGCCTCTATGGGGGGAAATCCCGTTATTAATCCATATTCCTGGTAAGACCACTTCTGTGATGTTATGTCGCCGTCTTGTGGACACATGTGGAATTGCACCGTTTAATTTTTTTTTTTTTTAGCCACCCCAAAGCCAAACTGCAGTAAAGTGACAAGCATAGCACAGAGATGTCTCTTCACGAGCAACCTGAAATCCCCCGTGTGATGCCCTGTGACCCCGCACATATTAATAATTTTTTTCTCCCAAATACCAGGGGCAATTTCCTATAAACCAGGGCCACCTCCTGCACAGCCATCAGCATCGGGTGTTCCCTCTGATGCGTGTCTGCTGTCCAGTCCCCTGACAGGATGACCATGTGGCCCGTTGTCCCAGGAACGCCCTCGGCAGGCGGCCAGAGAGCCCGCTGACACCCCCTTCCCGGGAGAGGCGCCCTTTGCATGGAGTCTTCGCCTCTCCCGGTCCCCCTCCTGGAATCTGTCAGACCCGAGCGCTTTCACACTTTGCTGAAGCGGCGGATACTAATGTCTGGAATCGGGGACCCTCCAGGCTGCAGAGACGCCCCCTGGAACTCAAACAGAACTGGGGACGGAGCCAAGGCGCCCCGGACCTCTGAACCCCAAGAGATGGGGCGCTAGGGGGACCCCCTCCGCAGGGGTGGATCAGACCCATGCAAATGCAGTGTGAGCCCTAGGTTAATGCGGTGCTAACCCTGAGTTAACAGAGTTAACAGCCCACAGCCAAGGAGTCCTTCTCTCGCGGGCACAGCGATTGCACCTGTGTGCGTCCGGGCAGTGTGGCTCAGTGGTTAAGCTTCGACCTGGGAACCGGAAGGTCTCTGATCTGATTCCTGGTTCGATGCCTGGGTTGAGGCCGCCATGCCTGGTGTGGAGGTGCAGGAGGCAGCCGATTCTCACTGTGGATGTGTGTTCCTGTCGCTGAAATAAATGAAAATGGGTTTTTCTCTCAGAGAGAAACGCAGGGGTGGCTGTGCCAGCTTGCGGGGCTGCGGGTGGGGACGGCCTGTGAGGTGAGGGGGCAGCGGCAGGAGGCCTGGGAGGAGGCACTTCAGGAGGCAGAGGAATGAGTGTCTCTCTCGGGAGGACCCTGTGCTGGGGCCACCTGACCGTGGCTGCAGGGTCGCAGGCTGGGGGTGAGGGTTGGGGAGCGGAGTCCCTCCCGAAGGACCCGGAGCTTCCAGGGCCTGGTAAGTTCGCCTCCAATTCTCAAGCAAATGTTCTTTTTGTCTCTGTTCTTTGGAGCTTTGACTGCAGAGGAGACCGTTAAAGCCACCGATGCCCTCCGGCCGGTGTGGCTCAGTGGTTGACCTTCGACCTATGAAGCAGGAGGTCATGCGGTTCCATTCCCGGGCAGGGCACATGTCAGGTTGTGGGCTCCATCCCCAGAGTGGGGTGTGCAGGAGGCAGCCGATGGAAGGTTTTCTCTAATCACTGCTGGTTTTTTTTTTTTTTTCTCTCTCTCTCTCTCTGTCTCTCTCTCCCTGCCCTCTGAGATCTATAACATATTAAAAATAAAAATAGAAAAAAACCTTCTTAAATCCCGGTAAGCAAAATGGAAACTACAAATTTGATACATATGCTATTTTGAATAAACAATCTTCAAAACTTCATGTCATATTTTCTGAAGGCGTTAACATTATAGATATTTTAACGCCTAAAAATGTCGAGCTTAATGCAAAAAAAAAAGCATTTGCGGGAAGTTTTATTTCATTACTAATAACTGCAATTATGGGCGGGAAAAACAACCGTTATTGTTATACCTGGTAAGACCACTTTTGTGATGTTTTGTCGCCGTCTTGTGGACACTTCAGGAATTGCATCATTGGTTAAAAATTTTTTTTTAAGCCATCCGAAAGCAAAACTAAGGCAAAGTGACAAGTACAGCACAGAGTTCACTAGCAATCTGAAATTACCCGTGTGATGCCCTGTGACCCCGCCCATATTATAATTGTTTTTCTCCAAACACATTGGCAATTTCCCATAAATCAGGGCCTCCTCCTGCACAGCCATCAGTATTGGAGTGTTCACGCTGATGTGTCTGCCGTCCAGTCCTCTGACGGGATTGCCATGTGGCCCGCTGTCCCAGGAACGCCCTCGGCAGGCGGCCAGAGACCCCGCTGACACCCCCTTCCCCGGAGAGGCGCCCTTTGCATGGAGTCTTCACCCCTCCCGGTCCCCCTCCTGGAACCTGTCAGACCCGAGCGCTTTAACACTTTGCAGAAGCGGCGGATAGTAATGTCTGGAATCGGGGACCCTCCAGGCTGCAGAGAGCCCCCGGAAGGCAGCCAGAACCGGGGACGGAGCCAAGGCGCCCCGGACCTCCAAACCCCAAGAGATGGGGCGCTAGGGGGACCCCCTCCGCAGGGGTGGATCAGACCCATGCAAATGCAGTGCGAACCCTAGGTTAATGCGGTGTTAACCCTGAGTTAACAGAGTTAACAGCCCACAGCCAAGCAGTCTTCCTCTCGCGGGCACAGCGATTGCACCTGGCTGCGCCCCACCAGTGTGGCTCAGTGGTTGAGCTTCCGCCTAGGAACCAGGAGGTCTCTGATCTGATTCCTGGTTCGATTCCCCGGGTTGAGGGATCTATCTCTGGTGTGGAGGTGCAGGAGGCAGCCAATTCTCACCCTGGATGCAAATCCCTGTCCCTGAAACCAACGAAAACGTGTCATTTTCTTTTAGAGGGAAACGCAGGGGTGGCTGTGCCAGCTTGCGGGGCTGCGGGTGGGGATGGCCTGTCAGGTGAGGGGGCGGTGGCAGGAGGCCTGTCTGGGAAAGGAGGCACTTCAGGAGGCAGAGAAATTAGTGTCTCAGGAGGATCCTGTCTCTGGGGCTGCCTGACCGTGGCTGCAGGGTCACAGGCTGGGGGTGAGGGTTCCAGAGCGGAGTCCCTCCCTGAGGCCCCGGAGTCTCAAGTGCCTGGTAAGTTCACCTCCAACTTTCAAGCAAACGTACCTTTTGTCTCTGTTCTTTAGAGCTGTGACTGCAGAGGAGGCCATTAAAGCCATCGCCTGCCCTTAGGCCAGTGTGGCTCAGTGGTTGAGCTTCGACCTATAAATCAAGAGATCGTGCGGTGCCATTCCCAGGCAGGGCACAAGCCAGGTTGTGGGCTCCATCCCCAGAGTGGGGTGTGCAGGAGGCAGCCGATGGAAGGTTTTCTCTAATCATTGGTGTTTTTTTCTCTCTTTCTCTCCCCCCCTGTCCCCTCCCCTCTGAGATCCATAACGTATTAAAAATAAAAAAATTCTTAAAGCCCGGTAAGCAAAATGGCAAGTGCACATATATGGATATATATGCGATTTGATACATATGCTGTTTGGAATGACAATCTTCAAAACTTCATATTTTCTGAAGACGTTAACATCATAGATATTTTAATGCCTAAAAATGTCGAGTTTAATGCCAAGAAAAGAGAATTTATGGGAAGTTTTACTTCATTACTAATAACTGTAATAATGGCGAAAAAAATCCCAGTTATTAATCAATATTCCTGGTAAGACCAGATGTTATGGGATGTTATGTCGCCGTCTTGTGGACACATCTGGTATTGCATCATTTAAACTTTTTTTTTTTTTTTAAGCCATCCCAAAGCAAAACTACAGTAAAGTGACAAGCATAGCACAGAGACCTCTCTTCACGAGCAATCTGAAATCCCCCGTGTGATGCCCTGTGACCCCGAAAATGTTATAATTATTTTTTCTCCGAAATACCAGGGGCAATTTCCTATAAACCAGGGCCTCCTCCTACACAGCCATCAGCATCGGGTGTTCACGCTGATGCGTGTCTGCCCTCCAGTCCTCTGACGGGATGGCCATGTGGCCCGTTGTCCCAGGAACGCCCTCGGCAGGCGGCCAGAGACCCCGCTGACGCCCCCTTCCCGGGAGAGGCGCCCTTTGCATGGAGTCTCCACCCCTCCCGGTCCCCCTCCTGGAACCTGTCACAGACTGAGCGCTTTCACACTTTGCTGAAGCGGCGGATACTAATGTCTGGAATTGGGGACCCTCCAGGCTGCAGAGATGCCCCCCGGAACGCAACCAGAACCAGGGACAGAGCCAAGGCGCCCCGGACCTCTGAACCCCAAGAGATGGGGAGCTAGGGGGACCCCCTCCGCAGGGGTGGATCAGACCCATGCAAATGCAGTGTGAACCCTAGGTTAATGCGGTGTTAACCCTGAGTTAACAGAGTTAACAGTCCACAGCCAAGCAGTTTTTCTCTCCCGGGCACAGCGATTGCACCTGTGTGCGTCCGGGCAGTGTAGCTCAATGGTTGAACCGGAAGGTCTCTAATCTGATTCCTGGTTCAATGCCCGGGTTGGGGCCGCCGTGCCTGGTGTGGAGGTGCAGGAAGCAGCCGATTCTCACCGTGGATGTGTGTTCCTGTCGCTAAAATAAATGAAAATGGGTTTTTCTTTCAGAGAAAAACGCAGTGGTGGCTGTTCCATCCCCAAAGTGGGATGTGCAGGAGGCAGCCCATGGAAGGTTTTCTCTAATAATTGGTGTGTGTTTTTCTTTCTCTCCCTCTCCCTTCCCCTCTGAGATCCATAACATATAGAAAAAAAAAAAAAAACCAAAACTTTTTTTGGTGTTGTGTCGCCGTCTTGTGGACACATCTGGAATTGCGTCGTTTAAACTTTTTTTTTTTTTTTTTTTTTAAGCCATCCCAAAGCCAAACTACAGATTGCAATGTGGCCTGTTGTTCCAGGAACGCCCTTGGCAGGCGGCAGAGACTCTGATGACACCCCCTTTTTGTGAGAGGCGCCCTTTGCATTGAGTCTTCACCCCTCCCGGGCCCCCTCCTGGAACCTGTCACAGACTTGAGCGCTTTCACACTTTGCTGAACCGGCGGATACTAATGTCTGGAATCGGGGACCCTCCAGGCTCCAGAGACGCCCCCGCGGAACTCAACCAGAACCGGGGACGTAGCCAAGGCGCCCAGGACCTCCGACCTGCAAAAGAACGTGAGCCTAGCTCTTCCATTGATAGGTCGGGACGCCGAGCAGCTCGAGCATATAGTATATTGGCCAAATCAATTAACGCCTCCTGCTGGCGAGTGCGAGGCACGCTGGGACTTGTAGTTGGGGATGAGCGTAGTGCAAGCTGGGAAGCGTGTCTAGCGGAAACGCGGGGCCATTACCGGAAGTGTTCGGGGCAGCGTGGGCATGCCGGGAGGTGTGTCGCGCACCGGAAATGCCGTGCCGTACGTCTTGCGTCAGTCGCTGTGCATGCTGGGAGGTGCGGCTAGCCTACCGGAAGTGTGTCTAGCCCCTACCGGAAATGTGTCTAGCCCCTACCGGAAGTGTGTCTAGCCCCTACCGGAAATGTTCTAGCCCCTACCGGAAGTGTGTCTAGCCCTTACAGGAAGTGTGTCAGAGGCGTGCCGAGGCATTTCGGGAGATGTGTCTTGCGCTGAGCGCATGGCTAATTGGGAAGTGTGTCAGAAGCGGGTCAGTCACGCTGGAAAGTACGTCGTTTCCCGGCGCGGGGCACGCCGGGAGGTGTGTCTGGAGCGGAGCCTGAGGCCCGCCGAGGGGACTGTGTGGCGGAGGCCCCGGGCGCCGCGGCGGGAGTAGGGAGGCGACGGGATGGGGAAGCTGCTGGCGGAGCGGATGGAGCGGGCGGCGCGGGGCACCGAGGCCGTGCGGGGCCGCGAGCCGGGCTGCGGGGTGAGTGCGGGCAGCGGGCGGCCTCTGGGCCCGGCGGTGGGCGGGCTGCGCCGGGCCGTCCCGGGCGGGTCTGGCCGGCGGGGCGGGGACCATCCCACTGGCTCCTGGCCCGGCCGGCGGCTTGGGGGCGGGACTGGGCTCGCCCCGGACCCGGACCCGTGGGCCCGTGTTCGGTGCGGCCTCGGGGCGCCGGGTCTCGGTCTGATCCGCTCGGGCGCCGACCCCAGCGCCGAGCAAGCGGCTGGTTCTCTGGAAACACGGTGAGCGATGGCGTCAGAGTGGGGACAGGGCACGTGCCGGTGCTTTTCTTCTCTCTAGCGAGAGGGAGAGGGGGAGAGAAACTTCAATGAGAGAGACACATCAGTTAGCTGTGACCATAGCACAGGATCCAACCCCTGACCCTTCCTGCATGGGTGGGCGCTCTAACCAGTGAGCCACACCGGCCACCCGGGGTTCCTCCTTTTCTTCGTGTTCTTAGCATGGGAGCAGGAAGAGCTCCCGACAGCCACTGGGAAGTGTGGGTCCCAGCACCATGCCGCTCTCTCTCGCCCTGGGGCCTCCGACAGGGTCTGTCTTTGTGCCTCTGTCGCTCGGGATGTCAGGAGAGCAGCCTCCCAGGTTCTGGCCACTTGGAGTGGGAACTCCTCCGGGCAGGACGGGCTCACATTGTCCGTAGCTTCCCTGTCGCTGACTCGGGGGGCCTGCTCTGTTGCAGCCGCATCGGCGAGGCGCTGGACCAGGCCCTGCCCTGCCTCATGGAGCTGGTGAGCCCGGGGCCCTAAGTCCTGCAGAAGCTGGGGAGGTCTGGGCAGTGCCTCCGCCTCCTTCTCTTCTCCCTCCCACTTCTCACCTCCCTGGTCTTCTCCTCCTCCTCCCTCCCTCTTCCTTCCCTCCACCTTCATCTGACTCCGGGAAGCAGCCAGTGAGGGGCTGGCATCTGTCTCCCAAGGAGATGGCCCGTCTCAGCATTCGGTGTGGCTCCTGGGGGTCTGAGTTTGTCTCATTTTCCTGGAACTGACTTGTCTCACTCGCCTGTATGTTTCCCTCCTCACTGCCCCCCCTCACTCCTGTGCGCTCCACCTTCCTCTTGTCCGTTTCCTTTTCCTAGAACCGCGTGGACGTTCGTTGTTAAGCAGGTGGGCTCTGTGCTTAGCATTCTAGGCGGGAAGCAGGCATTACCCACGCTGTTTCTGCTGCTGTTGGCACTGGTACAGATGCCCCAGCCCCTGCCTCTCCCACCTCCACCAGCCGCCCCTTCCTCTGGCCGGCACCACCGCTGTCCACATCTGTCTAAGTTTAAAGGTGACCAGTGTCACCTCTACCCGCCTGGACAATGCAGGGCCTGAGGCACTGCAGCCCTCACACCAGCCCGCTGTGTATGTAACAGGCTTTTGAAGGCAGCGCCTCTGAGGGTACAGGAGCCGTCAGGGCCGAGGTGGGAGTGCAGAAGCTCCGGGTATTGGTCCGCTTGTTTGCTAGAAGCCGATCAGGAGCCGGAGCGGGAGGACAGGACCAGGGGCCTCGCTCTGGGGCAGCCGCAGTGGAAGGTCTCAGCGGGGTCCGCTCTCTTCCCACAGGGTGACCTGCACCCGCTGGCGTCGCTCAAGCCGCTGACCTCCCTGAGGGAGGAGACGACCCGGTGACAGTGAGTCCTTTACAGCAACTCCCTGCCCGGCCTCGCCCCGACCAGCCAGTGAGGACAAAGGGGTGCTGAACGGAACTGGAACTGGAAAAGGTTTAACATTTTAAATATCTATAGTATTTTTTCTTAAATACTCATAAATCTTCTCTTTAGTTTTAACCTCCATTAAAAAACAGGAAGAAAAGTGCACCCTTTAAAAACAATATTGCAGCCGAGACCGGTTTGGCTCAATGGCTAGACTCACATGTGTCAACGCAAGGCCCTCGGGCCAAATCCAGCCCTCCAGGCCTTGCAATGTGGCCCGCACCGCGCTGTCATCACTGCACTCCGCTGCGTTTCCATCACAATGACAGTTTATGACTGTTCAGTAAACCATTCGGCCCGCGATTTAGGCTGGATTTTAGATTTTGGCCCCTTCTCTGATTGAGTTCGACACCCCTAGGCTAGAGCGTCTGCCTACAGACTGAAGGGTCCCAGGTTCGATTCCAGTCAAGGGCATGTATCTTGGTTGCAGGCACATCCCCAGTGGGGGGGCGTGCAGGAGGCAGCTGATCGATGTTTCTAACTATCTCTCCCTTTCTCTCTGTTTTATATATATATATATATATATATATATATATATACACACACACACACACACAATATATACGTGTGTGTGTGTGTGTGTGTGTGTGTGTGTGTGTGTGTGTGTGTTTATTGGTTTCAGAGAAGGAGGGAGAGAAACATCCATGATGAGAGAGAATCATGGACCGGCTGCCTCCTACAGGCCCCACACGGGGGATGGAGCCTGCAACCCGCGATGTGTCCAGCTCGGGAATCGACCTCCTGGTTCCTAGGTAGATGGTCAACCACGGAGCCCCGCCAGCCGGGCCCCTGGGAATTTTCTGTGGGAACGTTAATTTAAACGGTATTTCATAGCCATGGATTAAAACCAAACACGAGAGGGCACGGTGGACTTGACCGCTGTGTGTACAGGGTGGCTTAGTGGTTGGAACACGGGTGTGAGGCCCAGGTCTAAGCCTCCCAGGTCTGCCCTCAGTGAGTTTCTGAGTCCCCACTTAGCCTTGATCCTCCTTAAACCTGGGGTGGTAACAGTGCCAGCCTCAAAGGGTGCTGGTGTGGTTTTGTTTTGCTTTGTTGTTAATCTCACCCGAGGATGTCTTTCCATTGGTGTTTAGAGAGAGTGGAGGGGGAGAAAGAGAGAAACAGTGATGTGAGAGAGACCGGCAGTTGGTTGCCTTCCCCAGGAGCCCTGACCGGGGCCCGGGCTGGGGATGGAGCCTGCAACTAAGGCCATGCCCTTGACCGGAATTGAACTCAGGGGCCCCACTCCACAGGCCGATGCTCTAGCCACTGAGCCACACTGGCCAGGGCTCCAAGGCCTGTGGGAGGACTGAGGAAGGTGCTTATAGGCAGCACTTGGCACCGGGTCCTCTGGTGCCTGAGTGCCAGCTCTGGGGCGGGCTGGGCACGGGGTGTCAAGCGGAAACTCACAGTGGCGCACACTCCCAGATTGGCTAGAACCGTGGTCGGCAAATGGTGGCTCGTGAGCCGCTGTTTGCTGCTCTGTTGACTAATGAGTTTGCCGACCACTGGGCTAGACGGTGGCCGGGCCCCTCGCTGGCCGCTGGGAGGGCTGTTGGAGCCGGAGCTGAAGGCGAGAGGGCCGTTCACACGGTGGTTCTCACGGGCTGGCCTGGGCCTGGGGGTTGTGAGGTCGGAGCTTAGGTCTCGCCTAAGGATGCTCGTCATGAAACACGCCTTTGCCATCTTCTTTCCTCCCTGCCACTGGCAGCTGGTCCCTGACCGGAGCGCCTCGGGGCAGGGGCTGCTGGGGGTGCCCTGTCCGGGGCTGGCCGTCCAGGGCCTCAGCGGCACTCACCCCGAGCAGCTCCAGCCCTGAGACCCTGTGGCCCGGCTTTGTGTCTCCTCAGGCCCCGGCAGCGACGGGGAGGAGCAGATGGAGGAAGACACCGTCGCCAGCGGCTCCCGAGTGTCTGGGGCCCGGCCGCCGAGGACAAGGTCCTGCCTTGAACGTGGAATATCGGTGTCCAGCTTCACTGAAGGCTCCGGCGGCTGCAGTCGTTTCTAATTCACATTCTGAGCTCTCCCCGCCTGGTCCTCACAGCAAAACAGACGCCCGCTGCCTGCTGCCTGGCTGTGCGCACAGCGGGTGTGTGTACGCCTTTAAGCTGGACCCGCGGAGGCCTCCGTCTGTTCGATGTTTGGATGTTTAAACGTTAATAAACATTAATAAACGTGTGAACGGCAGCTGCTGTTTGCTCTCAGCTCTTCCTTTCTCCTGCTCCAGCAGGGTGACGGCCCAGGCACAGGGAATGACTCGGGTTCTCAGGCCTGTGAGCACCGTGGACACAATGCCTCTTGCCATTGACCAGAGCAAGCCCCCAGGGCCGCCCCAGGTCAGGGGCCCGGTGATGCACTCCCCCCACCTTGAGGCTGCAGCGAGGGTAGGGCTGGGAAGGACAAACTGGGGCCCTGGCTGGTGTTGCTCAGTGGGTAGAGCATCAGTCCTTGGACTGGAGGAGCCCAGGTTCAATTCTGGTCAAGGGCACATACCTCAGTTGTAGGCTCGATCCCCAGCCCTGGATTGGGGGAATGCAGGAGGCAAGCATTTGATGTTTTTCTCTCTCTTTCCCCCTCCCTGCCCCTCTTAAAAACCAATGGCGCCCTAGCTGGTTTGGCTCAGTGGATAGAGCATCGACCTGTAGACTACAGGGTCCCAGGTTAGGTTCCAGCCGAGGACACATGCCCAGGTTTCAGGCTCAGCTCCCAGTAAGGGGGCGTGCAGGAAACAGCCAAGCAATGATTCTCATCATTGATGTTTGTATCTGTCTCCCTCTCTTCCTTTCTGAAATCAAAAAATTAAAAATAAAAACCCATGGGAAAATGTCTTCAGGTGAGGATTAAACAAAAAAAGAGGGTCGAACCTGGGCCAATCACAGTCTCCCATGGGCAGGGACAGAGTTCTGGATGCTGCCTTTGTTTTTGCAAACAGCACTGGAGCAGCGGTACTGAGCGGTTGTTGGCTGAAACAACTAAGGTCCTAGGCGAGTGAGGTAACGCATGCTGGTTAAAGGGACCAGCCAGGCTGGAAAGGGGACCACAGAACAGCAACATGCTAGGAACTGAAATGAGAGCCCACCGCCCATTACACGCTGGCAACACGAACTCAAGTAGCAGGTGAATAAGCCATCTGTCACTGCACATACACATACATGCACTGTAGCTCACAATATAGCAATTCAAGGTTCTTATTTCTTACATGTGTTTAAAATGCGTTTATTTTTAAAAACATCCTTGCATTGACTTCAGAGAGGTAGGAAGAGAAACATCAGTGATGAGAATCATTGACCAGCTGCCTCCTACAGGCCCCCTATTGGGGATCGAGCCCGCAACCCAGGCATGTACGGTACCCTGACTGGCATCATTAACAAGGGAATTTACCTTGGACCCAGCCATTCCAATTCTGGAAATTTCCCTCTAGTCTTACCAGCACAAAGTGACATGCGGACAAGGTTACTTATCTTTTGCTACGTTGTTGGCGACAGTAAAAGATTAGGTCCACGTGTCGGTTTATAGAGGAAGAGAGAAATAACTGAGGGAGCATCCTTCAAAGAAAAACACCTGCAGGCATACGCCAGTGAGCGAGAAGCGCGCCCTCTGGTGGGAGGAAAAGGGCACTGCAGGGTGCGGAACAGAAAGATGTTTGCTGGTATCTTTATTTTTTATTTATTTTTTTAAACTATTTTATTGATTTTTT
>NW_023425576.1:80000-135000 GCF_014108245.1 Pipistrellus kuhlii
AAGGTTGGCAGGTCTGATTGGGTGGCATCTAGCTCCCCGCCAAGCACAAATCAGCGCGCACCCCTCGCCTGTGAACACTGTCCCCAAGGACGGGGTCCGGGCACACTGGGCCCCCTGTTGGGTTAGTGGCTTTTGCACCCGTGTGGCTCTGGGACAAGTGTGATCTGGCTGGGCCTGCCGGTCTGCGGGCAGGGAGGCCGGCTGTTAGATCCCTAAAGGCAAAGCACAAAGAACAAAAACAGGCGGAGACAAAAATGAAGACGATCAGACCGTGTTTTCCGTGTTAGAACCCGGTTTCAGTTGTAGACTACAACCCGCCCCGGCCATGGCAGTCCCTTGAGGACTTGCAAAGCTTTGGCTTGGCCGTCAGTCCCCGCCCGGGGGCAGCTAAGTCCTCCCGGAGCACGTGCTCGCCTGTCCTGGGAGTTCCCATGTGCCCCTGGGGTGTCGGGCAGTCGCATGGGGAGTCTGTCCCCCTCCCAGCAGTTTCCTGAAAAAAAAAAAAAATTCCAAATGCGCCTTCTGCGGCCAGGGCCCCGCCATGCCAGCCTGGAGGTCTCTGCTGGTCGCCTTGGGCCTTGCTGGATACTTTCTACCTGTTCAGAGCCGGACAGGAGACGCTCCGAGGTGAACGAGATGAATTTGGGGGTCTTGGGGGGCAGCGGTGCTCTCTTGACCCCGCCCCCGCCCCCGCCCCCGCCCCCGCCCTTCAAATGCATCTTTGTTTGACTTGTATCCCATTAGCAGTCGCTACCTTGTGGTTGCTTTTCTATAGCTCCGGAGCAAGGGAAGGGCTACAATTTGATCTCGGTGCCCGAGGCAGAGTTCCAGGAACCCGGAGGCGATATCAGATTGCCCCCGGTTAGGCTCAGCTTCAAAAATTCATCTAGTTCTTGGGAGATTGTACCACCAGATATATAGAAAAGTGTGTGCCTCAGGGCGATTCCTGGCTGAGCTGTGAGTGCCCCGGGGGGGCGGCCGGGGCCGGCACCGCCGGGGTCCGCCGCGGGCGCTGCTTACCCCCGGGGCTCGCCCCGCTCCTGGGAGCACCCAAGGGCCGGTCCGCAGGAGCTGCAGGAGCCCACCCGGCCGTGGGGGGCCTCCGACCTCGCGGGTCTGCCTGCTCGGTCTGCCGTGGGGGCCGAGTTGGGTGCCGGCCCGCGGGTCTGCCTGCTCGGTCTGCCGTGGGGGCCGAGTTGGGTGCTGGCCCGCGGGTCTGCCTGCTCGGTCGTGGAAGCGCCCGAGGGCCCCGTCCAAGGAGCCGCAGAGCCCACAAGGCCGTGGGGGCCGAGTTGGGTGCCGGCCCGCGGGTCTGCCTGCTCGGTCTGCCGTGGAGGCCGAGTTGGGTGCCGGCCCGTGGGTCTGCCTGCTCGGTCTGCCGTGGGGGCCGAGTTGGGTGCCGGCCCGCGGGTCTGCCTGCTCGGTCTGCCGTGGGGGCCGAGTTGGGTGCCGGCCCGCGGGTCTGCCTGCTCGGTCTGCCGTGGGGGCCGAGTTGGGTGCCGGCCCGCGGGTCTGCCTGCTCGCTCGTGGAAGTGCCCGAGGGCCGCGTCCAAGGAGCCGCAGAACCCACAAGGCCGTGGGGGCCGGGCCGAGTTGGGTGTCTGCCTGCGCGCTCGTGGAAGCGCCCGAGGGGCCCCTGTCCGCAGGAGCCGCTGAGGTCCCCACCCGGCTGTGGGGATGCTGTTGTGGGAGCGCCCGCGGGGCTTGGTCCGCGGGAGCCACGGGAGGCTCGCCCGGCCGGGGGTGCCTCCAGTCCCTCTGCTCACTCGCTTGTGGAAGCTCCTTGTGGGCCCGTCCACGGGAGCCGTAGGAGGCTCACCCGGCCGCGGGGGCCGTGGTAGCCGCTGACCCGTGGGTCTGTCTGCTCGCTCGCTCTGGGAGCTCCTGTGGGGCCCGTCAAAGAAGCCTCGGGCGGTCCACCTTTCTATAGTCTCCAGAGCAAGATATATAAGGGCTAAAACTTGATCTTTGGTGCCCGAGGCAGAGTTCCAGGAACCCGGAGGCCATATCCGATTGCTCCCGGTGTTCTCTCCGTTTCAAAATTCCACCCAGTTCTTGGGAGATTGTACCACCAGATATACAGGGAGGTGTGTGCCTCAAAGCGATTCCTGGCTGAGCTGTGAGTGCCCCGGGGGGCGGCTGGGGGGTCCGCCCGCGGGAGCTGCTTACCCTCAGGGCTGGCCCACTGGTGGGAGCACCCAGGGCCGGTCCGACCGCAGGAGCCCACTCGGCCGTGGGGGTGCCGACCTCGTGGGTCTGCCTGCTCGCTATCCTCGGTCGGGGAAGTGCCAGAGGGCCCGGTCCACAGGAAGCCGTAGGGGCTACACTGACCAAAGAGGGCCGTGTTGGGCCCTGACCTGTGTGTGTTCGCTCTGCTCACTCGCGGAAAATGTGCTTGAGGGCCCCGTCCACAGGAGCCGCGGAGGGTCGCGTTGGGTGCT
This sequence comes from Pipistrellus kuhlii, assembly GCF_014108245.1. NCBI lineage: Eukaryota > Metazoa > Chordata > Mammalia > Chiroptera > Vespertilionidae > Pipistrellus > Pipistrellus kuhlii. Next base: position 82,442 of record NW_023425576.1, read on the forward strand.
GACCCTGTGGGTCTGCCTGCTTGCTTTGCTCGCTCGTGGAAGCCCCGAGGGCCTGGCCACAGGAGCCGCAGAGGGTCCACTGGCCATGAGGGCCGAGTTGGGCCCCAACCCGCGGGTCTGTCTACTTGATCGTGGAAGTGCCCAAGGGCCCCGTAATAGGAGCACCAGAGGGCCCACAAAAGGTCTCGAAGGCCGTGTTGGGTGCTGGCCCCGCGGGTCTTCCTGCTGGCTCATGGGGGGGTGCCAGAGGGCCCACCTTGCTGTGGTGGGGGGGCGCTGACCGGTAAGCTTGCATGCCCGTGGAGAGCGCCACTGGGCCCGGCCGCGGGGGCTCGGGTGCCTCCGACCATTTTGTCTGCTCATTTGCTTGTGGAAAAGCTCATTGTGTGCCCGTCCACAGGAGCTGTAGGAGGCTCACCCAGCCGCGGGGGCCGCGTTGGGCCCAGACCCGTGGGTCTGCCTGCTTGCTTCCTAGCTTTTCTATCAGGCTTTCCTGCGACTTGCTACCGAGGTGTGGGGGCCGGACCACGGTGTATACTCAGCGTGTGCGGTCCTATGGAGGCTCCTTGATGGAATTTCCCTTGGATTGAGATGGCCTGGAGGTGTGAGGGACTGACTGGGCCCAGTGCCTGAGGGGGGCCGGGGCACTCAGGGGCCGCTGCTTGTCTCGGTGCTTAGGTGCACTGGAAGTTTGTGTCTTACCGTGAGATGGGGCCTTTGCTTTTAACCAGTTCCCGACCCAAGCGTGCGAGGCTGGACCAGGAGGGCTCCTCACCAGAGACAGCCAGGGAAGAAGGGGACGTTAGCCCATAACCCAGCCGGGTCACTAAAAAGTGGGGCCTGGTGTGGGGTCTTGTGGACACAGTGATGTGTGGTTCAGCCCTGCCACCAGCTGCAGAGCCGGGAATCGGGCTTCTCCGCCCTGAGGGAGAAAGTGGCGAGCTCCCTATAGTGAATCGCAGACGAATTGGTTGGCTCCCTGGGCGCAGGGTTCGGTCTTAAAACTGGTCCACCACCCGACTCTTCCCCCCCCGAGCAGGCCCACGCGGGGCCCGGCATTCATTCGCGCTCCCGGAGCCCTGACGCGCGGTATCGTCCTCACCCCATGCGGACACCTGGTGCGGCTTAGCAAGCTCCACCTGCCCGGCTTACACTGCAGGTGTCTTCAACCTCTTCCTCGGGCTGCCGCCCACTCTCGCGCGGGAGAAAGGCGTGGGAAGGCTCACGCACCGCCTTCCGCTTGTCGCGTTCCGGAGGGCTCCCCGCGCGGAGCAGGGTGGGCGCCTTTGCTGTGTAGTCGACACGGTCGTTCTCCGGGTTGCGGCCGTGCAAGACGCTCCCCCTCGGCCGCGGTGCCGTGTCTGGGCTCCGGCGCCCAAAGGCGGTGAGTGCGGTTCTTACCCGTGTGTGTGACCTACGCCTCGGTCAAATGTGCTTGGTTGGCCCCACTTTGCAGGCCCCTCCTCGGGCTGCTTTGCGGGCTCCGGTGCCCGAAGGGGGGAGTGCGGTTCTCACCCCGGGAGTTCTGTGATGCCCTTAGGCGCTCAGGTGGGCCTCTCCCTGGGCTCCCCAGACTGGTTCTTGTGGCGCTGGAGGTTGGGCCCAGTGTGTGGTGGCTGCTCTTGCTGGCCAGGGGTGTGCTAGTTTGCCCGCTTTGCCCTGATGTTTGCCCTGGGGAGCCTTCCTCAGTGCAGCGGTAAGTGAGCTGAAATTGGGAGGCTTGAGGGGGGCCCAGCTCGCTGAGCTTTTGATCGTGTTTCCAGTGTGTGAAAGGGGCGTATCGAGTGAAAAACGCCCACAAAGGGTTGCGATTCGTTCGGTGGACTTTATTTTGCTAGTTGGGGTCCACAAGGGCAGGTTTGTAACTAATAGCCCCCAGGCTGTTTTGGGCAAGTGTTTCCCCTTTCCCCGGGCGCCTATCCGGGAGAGGGAGGGGCAGAAAGTTGCAGGGGTTTTGGTCCTTACCTCTTCCCCACGGAAGAGGCTTCTTGTAAAGGCTGGATGGTGGCGTTAGAAAATCCTTGAAAGGGGAGGGAGGCTTGTGTCTCCCTCTCGGGGCTCAGCTTCAGGCTTGGCCTCTAGGTTTTCCCTTGTGGGTGCTGTATCCCACATTTCACCTTCTCCCTTCCTCCAAGCAGCGTGTGAGGGGGGAAAGGGGTTGGCTTGCTGGGGTCGACCAGATGGCCCCCCCCCCCCAAAAAAAATTTTTTTTGAGGTTGATCAGATGGCCCAAAAAAATTAGGTCGACCAGATGGCCCAGCGAAATTAGGTCGACCAGATGGCCTAAAAAAAAAAATTTTTTTTTTTTTTTTTTTCGGGTCGACCAGATGGCCCAGCGAAAATTTGGCCGCCAGAACGGGGGAAGCGTCCGGGGGTGCTGGGTGGCCCAGAGCTCTCCCGAGCCCCGTTTTGCAGGGGGGAAAAAAAGGCCGGCCCCGGGGTTAGATATCCCTCCGCCGCATGAGGTCGACCAGCAGGCCCAATGCAGCCAACACGGAGGCTCAAAGTGACATCTAATCGCGGAGGGATATTTTTTTTTTTTTTTCCAGAAATGCCAGTCAGTCCACGCAAAAGCGACCCCCCAACTGCACGCACACACGCCCCGGGCCTCCTGGGGACGTCCGTCCGTGCTGTGGGGAGGTCACAGTTGTCACAAACGGCATTTCTGACCTCCAGGCACGTTTCTGCATGTACGCACGCCCAGTGGGAAGAGCAGAAACGGGCCTGGAGGTCAGAAATAATATTTGTGACCAACTGCGACCTCCCCACAGCACGGATGGACGTCCCCGGGAGGCCCGGGGCGTGTGTGCGTGCAGTTGGGGGCCGCTTTTGCGTGGACTGACTGGCTTCTCTAAGAAAAAAAATCCCTTCGAGAATAGATGTCACTTTGGAACCTCCGTGTTGGCTGCATTGGGGCCTGCAGGTCGACCTCGTGCGGCGGTGGGACATCTAACCCCGGAGCCGGCCTTTTTCCCCAAAAAAACGGGGCTCAGGAGAGCTCTGGGCCACCCAGCACCCCCGGACGCTTCCCCCGTTCTGGCGGCCAAATTTCGCTGGGCCATCTGGTCGACCCCAGCAAGGGCTTTACACTTTAAAAAGTTTCACTAGGGGCCAAATACACCACCTCATTCACCTTGAAAGGAACTGAGGGCTGCAAGGTCACCCCCCAGGCCCGTCCGCTGGCAGCCCCACTCCCACCGGCACAGCGCCGAGCGATTGGGGCCACCAGCAACGGGTGCGAGTGGCAGCTACTGCCCCAATTGCCCGGCAGGAACTGGAGCAGGAGCAGGGGAGAAACCCTCGGGAGCTTCGGGGCCGGCAGCCGGCAGCCGGCACTGGCAGGGGGGCGAGCATCAGGTGGAAGCACGGTGCTCGGGGAGCAAATAAAAGCAACCAGCACCCCCACCTGGGCGGGTGCCCCTGCCCCACCACCCCACTGCAGTCACCGCCCGCCCTGGCACCAGGCTTCTAAAGTTCGCAGCCACGGGGTCACAGGCCCTCGACACCCTCTGCCTCCAAAGGGGTCTGATGCTCTCCTAGTGCGATTTCCTATTGGGGGAGAAATCTTCCAGGAATTGTCTTTTGGTTCTTTTTGCTTTTCCCTACTTGCCTAACGCCTGCCTGCGATAGATACCACAGCCTGCCTTCTCCAAGTCTGTAAGCCCTGAGGACCCCCTTCACCCACCATGGTTTCTTTTTGACCTAGTTTATGCTTCAAGAAATTAGTCCCAGAAAAGGGCTAGGGCCAACTGGTGGGTTACCGGCACCCGGGCAGCCTCGTTCCGGGTTCCAGCCGAGCCGGGTGGAGCCTCCGCGCTGGAAGGAAGAGGCAGGTCAGTCTGCATTTCCTTTCGCCGGGACAGACTGGCTCACAGCTCATCCTCCATCCTCGGTTCTTCCTTTCCCCTCCCCTAGGGCCCCCGACAAATCTTTCAAAACGCCATTTCAGCCCTGGGCGAAACCCAACAGCCTGTCCCTGCTCTCTCCTCCCGTCCCCTAAAGAGACGCCCGGCACGCCGGGCCATGTGAGACCCACAGCTTGACATGGAATGTGTCCTCTTGTCGTGACACATGACAGCCGCCACGCGCACACGGTGGCTGAAATGCTGCCGGGAGAGCCACTCACAAGCAAAAACCTAAGCCCAAGACATTTCTCAAAGCCCTCCTCCTGCGCCCCCTTCCCCCGAACAAATCGCACAAGGAGAGCGTTGCCGGATGCAGGACTGGCCCCCGTGCTCAGTGTTTCCCCGCCTGTGCTGAGTGGGGAGCAGCTCTACCTTTCCTGGTTTCTCCTTGTGCCCTTCTTTCTCCTTGGGCGTTTACTTCTTCCTGCACCTCCAGGTGCGGCCGCTCGAGCCTCCTGCCTTCTCACAACGTCCCTCGGGGGCTGCGGGGAGAGAAGAATGGGGAAGGTAAGCACCTGTGTGCCACGGAAACTCCGGAGTCCACACGGTTCCAAAGACCCCTCTGCGTCTGTTCTGGCTGATTCCGGGGGAGGGGGCTGCCCCACGGCGCCGGAAACTCCCAGAGATGCCGACTTCTGCCCTCCTCCCCCCCAACTGCAAATTCAGAGACACCTGGAGGGCTCAGCCCTGAGATGCAAGTGCTATGACGGGCCGCTCGGCTGTCAGTCCACAGCCGGGATACCTCCCGGCACCCAGCGCCCAGGTTGACCAGAATTCCAGAAGACAGCCCGGAAAGATCACGTCTTCGTCATGACCACTGGCAAGTGAGTCCAGGTTGACACCAGAAAGCTCGAGATCCTCAGGTATTTTTTTTTAATACATTTTATTCATTTTAGAGAGGAAGGGAGAGGGAGGAAGAGAGGGAAACATCAATGCTGAGAGCCCTGACCTGAGCCAGGGGCATGTACCTTGGTTGTGGGCATATCCCCAGTAGGGGGTGTGCAGAAGGCAGGTGATTGATGTTTTTAACTATTTCTCTCTGTAAAAAAGCAGTAAAAAAAATTATATATATATATGTGTGTGTGTGTGTATATATATATATATTTATATATATATGTGTGTGTGTGTGTGTGTGTGTATTATTTTTTTTAAACATCAATGATGAGAATCACTGGCTGCATCAATATGAGAATCACTGATCGAGCCCTCAACCCAGGAATGTGCCCTTGGCCGGAATCACACCTGGGACCCTTCGGTCCGAAGGCCAACACTCTATCCATTGAGCCAAATCCCCTAGGGCAATCCTCAGGTATTTTTAAAAATATATATATTTTATTGATTTTTTACATAAAGGAAGGGGGAGAGATAGAGAGCTAGTAACGTCGATGAGAGAGCATCATCGACCAGCTGCCTCTTGTACACCCCCTACCGGGGATGTGCCCGCAACCAAGGTACATGCCATTGACCGGAATCGAACCTGGGACCCTTCAGTCCGCAGACCGACGCTCTACCACTGAGCCAAACCAGTTTTGGCAATCTTCAGGTATTTTTTTTATCATGGTTTCACAGAAAAGAAAAACCCCTCCTGCCAGCATGAGAAGGTCTATATTTCCATCATGACCGCTTAGAGGACAGGCAGGTGAACATCACTACCTATAGACAGCATAGGAACAAGGCCCCTTAGCTGAATGAATCCACAGAAAACACGGGTCAAGTGTCATGATCAAGTGGGATGTAGGGGTGTGGGTGTATGTGTGTGTGTGGGGGGGGGGATGGCAGGGATGAGTGAAACTTAATAAAGGAAACAAACCCTAGCCGGTTTGGCTCAATGGATAGAGCATTGGCCTGTGGACTGAAGGGTCCTGGGTTCGATTCTAGTCAAGGGCACTTGCCTGGGTTGCAGGCTCCATCCCCAGAGGGAGGGGCATGCAGGATACAGCTGATTAATGATTATTTTAAAAAATATACAGTACTGATTTTTCAGAGAGGGAAAGGGATAGTTAGAAACATCCATCACAGAGAAACATCGATCAGCTGCCTCCTGCACGCCCTCTGCTGGGAATGTGCCTGCAACCAAGGTACATGCCCTTGACCGGAATGGAACCTGGGACCCTTCAGTCCTCAGGCTGACGCTCTATCCACTGAGCCAAACAGGTAAGGGGCCTGATCAATGATTCTCATCATTGAAGTTTCTATCCATCCCTCTCTCTGAAATCAAGAGATTTAAAATAAAAATAAAAGGCATCAAAAGGATACTTCCACTTTGGAGAGAGGGAGGTATGATTACAGGGACGTTGCTAACTGTTGAGTCAGCTTAGAATAAAATCAACCAAGTGTCCTTTATTTAACCGACATTTTCCTGCCCCAAATTGATAGGCCATAGCATACACCTTTCCCTGCAGGGTTCCTGGTGGGGGGGGTGTGTGGCTGTGGTGGGTGCTTGGGGCTGTTTCACCACTCTCAGCCTGCTTGAAAGATTTACACTTGGACTTTGTAATTTCTTTTTTCTTTTTTTTTAATATATATTTTATTGATTTTTTTACAGAGAGGAAGAGAGAGTGGGATAGAGAGTTAGAAATATCGATGATGAGAGAGAATCATTGATCAGCTGCCTCCTGCACACCCTCGACTGGGGATATGCCTGCAACCAAGGTACATGCCCTTGACTGGAATGGAACCTGGGACCTTTCAGTCCACAGGCCGACGCTCTATCCACTGAGCCACACCGGTTTCGGCGGACTTTGTCATTTCTTGTTGCCCATACAGCCAACAAGCCAAGAGGCTGACTGGGCGTGCAGGCCCACGGCCCACGGGGAAGGAGAGGCAGGCTTGAGGAGTTTTAGGACATCTGCTCTTCCCCACCCCCCCAACCTGGGTAACCATGGTGACTCCACAGGCCGACGCTCTATCCACTGAGCCACACCGGTTTCGGCGGACTTTGTCATTTCTTGTTGCCCATACAGCCAACAAGCCAAGAGGCTGACTGGGCGTGCAGGCCCACGGCCCACGGGGAAGGAGAGGCAGGCTTGAGGAGTTTTAGGACATCTGCTCTTCCCCACCCCCCCAACCTGGGTAACCATGGTGACTCCAATGCAGGACCACGTGTGTTTGATGCTGCTGCTATGGAAACGGTAGCATCCGGTCTGATGGGCGAGAAGGCCACCCTTTCAGAGGCAAGGATTGTGAAAACCAATCAGAACAGAGTGTTAGGAGGACCTAACCAACCCACACCTGGGTTTCTCCATCCTCCCTCCCTCCAGGCCTGAGGGTTAACAGGCAGGCCTGTGAGTGACGTTTCCAACCTAATCCTCCTCCAGGAAACACCTCTTAGCCCTGGGAAACCCGATCGCACGTTCCGTTCGTTTGTAAAGTGGTTCCCGCCCTCTCCCCTCCCCTCCTAATACGCTGATTCGCACCCGGTGCTCCTTACTCTCCATCGACCGCAGCGTCATCTGCTGTCGGAACCAGGTACTAACCCACAGCAGCTGCCGCCGGGCCGGCCGCCTCTGCCCGGAGGCCCTCAGGCGGGCGGAGAGCTTCGGAGAGACCGCCAGTGAGAGGATGCGGCCAGCAGGGGGCGCACTGCGAGCAAAAACAAAACAAAGGAAAGAAGTTTGTGAGAAACAGAAAAGACAAGCACTGCTTCCCGGGGGATCAAGAGAAGCGGAGCCTCTGGATCGGGCGGGCAGAGGCCTCCCACACCCGGGCACTCGCCCAGGGATCCCAGGGACCGCAAGGACGGGGCTTGCTTTTCAATAAAAAAAAAATAATAAAAATAAAAATAAAGCGGCCGGAAGCCGCCGCCGCCGCCGCCGGAAGAGCGGCTCGGGGAGGGAAAGGCCTCCCAGGCCCCGCCCCTCCCGGCCCGGCTAGGCGCGCCGCGGAGGACCACGCACCGCCCATGGCGGCGGCCACCCGGGGCCCCGGGGCCCCGGGGTTCGCGGCGACTCACCGGTGACGCGCAGGAGGCGCAGCCCCTCCGATTCCGGAGCCGGACGCGCCGACAGCGTCTCCCCGTCCGGCTCCGTGGCGGCCGCGGCGCCGCTGTTGACTTCCGGGTTTCGGCTTTAGGCCCGCCCCCACGTATATATTACGTGCGCTCGGGGGGCGTGGCTTCGGCCTCTCCAGCCAATGGCGTCGCAGCACAGCCACAGAGTGGCAGGCACAGCGCGGTTGGGACGCGTGTCAGTGTTGACGCTTGTAGGGAAGCCGCTCGGCCCGCTCCCGCCGCCGCCCGCGGCACCTTCTAGGCTGAGAAGGGCCGGCGATTAGCCGTGTCTCCTCCCGTCCGCGATCCAGGCCTCTTGGGCGGGACGATCCCTGCGATGCCCCAACACGCTTGGTGTCACTGTGACAGGCATGACAGCCCGTCCCTCTGCCCACCACATCCTGCACCCACTACCTGAGACTCGCTGAACCTATTGGACATGTGACTGCGGGTGTGTGTGTGGTGTGTGTGTGTGTGTGTTTCAGAAGGTTTGGAAGGGAACACACCTAGCTGTCTCAACGGCTAATTGACAATCAGTAATGTGATTTTTAAAGAGAGAGACCCTAGGCCCCCGTGATACCAAGCTCGTTTTAGTGCCTGACTTAATTGCTGATTGAACCTCTTCCAGAAACAGTCAACCAGTTTGGAAAGTTCTGATGGGGCGCCAGCAAGGTAATGGTCACAGTCCCCACCACAGGAAGAAGATGCAATGTGATAAAACCCTCCTCCTTCCCTTCTCCAGAGGCTCTCATCTAAAACAAACAAAAACACTTAGAGAATCCCTTATTTCTCCCATTTTATGTGTTTATTTGAGCCACACTAACATATACTGGGGAGCAAGATCTCAAATGCCCCCGTTCTTGTTTTTCTGTTTCCTTGGTAATCCCCACAGAGTATATTTTCCTATTGATTTTTAGAGATAAGAGGAAAGGAGGGACTGGTTGCTTCCTGCACCTGCCAAAAGGGGGCTGGGCCTAGTCTGCAACCCAGGCACTTGCCTTACACCAAATCGAACCCAGGACCCTTCAGTCCAGGGGCCAACGCCCTATCCACTGAGCCACACCGGCCAGGGCTCCTTTTTCTTTCAACAGCTCCTTTGCCCCCACCTTTCTTCCTCTAAAAACCTGCCATTTTTTACAACCCTCCTGAGTCCCCTTCTAGCTGCTGCCCAATTCATGATTCCCTCAATAAAGACAATGACATATTTTTTTAAAAAATATATATATTTTATTGTTTTTTTTACAGAGAGGAAGGGAGAGGGAGTTAAAAACATCAAGAAGAGAGAAACATCGATTAACTGCCTCTTGCACACCCTCCACTGGGGATGTGCAAACAATCAAAGTACATGCCCTTGACCAGAATCGAACCCCGGACCTGTCTACAAGCAGATGCTCTATCCACTGAGCCACACCGGCTTTGGCCAAAATTGGTTTTACTTGCCACTTCACTTGCTGGGCTTTAAAAAGGTTTAGTGTTTTTGCTATTTTCAGTGTTATTGATCTCAGAGGGGAAGGGAGATGAAGAAACATTAATCATGAGTCATTGATCCGCTGCCTCCTCCTCCCTGGGGATGGATCCCCCAACCTGGGTATGGAACCAGGAATCAGCCCCGTCATCTCCTGGTTCAGAGGTCGAAGCTCACCCACAGCCTCACTGGCCAAGCAGCACCCACGTGTAATCGCTGTGCCCAGGAGAGTCCTTCGCTGGGCTGTTAACTCTTTATTAACTTAGGGTTCACACTGCATTGCTGTGTGTCATGGATTCACCCCTGTGGAGGGCTCCCCCTGCTCCCCGACACACGTCAGATGCATGATGGCCCGCCCGAGGGGGGCCGGAAACCACAGACACGTACAAGCTGGAGAGCAAGCTTAAGGCAAAGGTTAGTCTAGGTCCCGGGAGCCCTTCGCGGCATTTCCAGGGAAATATCGGGGCTCGGTCCACAGGCCCCCTCGGTGAGGGCCGGAGCAGCTGAACCACACGCCGGACGCAGGTCTGGCCGTCGCGCTCACAGTCCGGGTGGACGAACACGGGCAGCTGGGCCCCTCGTCATGCGTGTGGACGGCCCCTCACGCCAGCGGGTTGGCCTTGGAGGTGCTGGAAGCCGGGAAGTGACGGGGAGGCCACGTGCTTGCCGCTCCGCCTGGCCTGGAGATCTGGTGGACGTGGGGGTTCCCGGTGGGGCGCACCGGGGGAGGGGGGGGAGGCGGCGGCTGTAGTTGGAAGGGACGTCACCGCAGAATGAAGAGCTTGGGCTCACACAGCCGGTTGGACTTCACCATCTGCAGGTCTCGTCGGCTAAGGAAGAGAGAGAAGAGGGGGGTCGGTCAGACTTGAGGTGCCACGGGGGTCCCAGCCCGTCCCACCCCGCCCCCCGTTGCTGCAGGTGTGGTCGCAACGCACGAGGCCCCCAGCTGCGCGAGGCCCGCCTTGCAGCGGCTGCAGCTCAGGCAGTTTCGTCACATCTGTCGGGGGACACTCAGGGGACAGGTTCCCGCGGCTGGATGGGGACCGGGTCCCCCGCTCCAGGAGGTTCCAGGATCGAGTCCCGGTCGGGGCACATGCCTGGGGTGTGGGCTCAATCCCCAGAGTGCCGGGAGGAGGCAGCCCATCCATGATTCCCTCCCATCGGTGAGGTCTCTCCCTCTCCCCTCCTCTGATATCAATAAAAATAAATAAAAGGATGGACAGTCGGGCACGTACCTCCTTTGCAACTTCCCCAATTCACCCTCAATGCCTATCAAGAGCAACCCCACCCCCATCTTGGTATTTGATCCACAAACCTCGCAACCTCACGGCCACCCAGGAGGTCCTAAGGCTTCCTCAGGTCCAAGACAGGGAGCCACCCACCCCCTGGGTAACCCGGGTTCCAGGACTGTCGGCCCCACGACGCCGAGGCCCGTGCGGCCATGCACTCACCCACGCAGGTCCTGCAGGTGGGGTGGCAGTGCCCGCATCGGATCAGCTCCGAGTCCAAGTAGGTGCCCGGCTCAGTCGGGAACACAGCTGCCCCTCACAAGGCTGTTGGCAGGAAAAAAATGGTAGTTAAAGAACCATTACGTATTTATTGATTTCGGAGAAGAAGAGAAACATCAAAGAGGAGAATCAGGGATTGGCTGCCTCCTGCACACCCACTACCAAATGGGGATGGAGCCTGCAACTCAGGCATGTGCCCTGACCAGGAAATGTACTGGGACCTCCTGGCTCATAGGCATCGCTCTAACCACTGAACCACACCGGCCAGGGCTGAGATATATATATATATATATTTATTTATTATTATTACTTTTTTTATTCTCCCCTCTCTCCCCACCCCTATGCTTGTCTCCAAGACCTGAAACTGACGGCCACCATCAGTCAGGCAGTCAGGGTCTGGCCGTGGGGCTGCTGTCGCACTGGAATGGAACCCGTCAGCCACAGCACGGCCACAGGTCACGAACAGTGCTGGGCAGGACTGTGTGTGAAAGGTGCCCTTCCCTTCTCTAGAGCAGCTAAAACTAAAGAGAAGACTTGTGAAATTTTAAGAAAAAATAGATATTTAAAATGTTAAACCTTTTCCAGTTCCAGTTCCGTTCAGCACCCCTTTGTCCTCACTGGCTGGTCGGGGCGAGGCCGGGCAGGGAGTTGCTGTAAAGGACTCACTGTCACCGGGTCGTCTCCTCCCTCAGGAAGGTCAACGGCTTGAGCGACGCCAGCGGGTGCAGGTCACCCTGTGGGAGGAGAGCGGACCCCGCTGAGACCTTCCACTGCGGCTGCCCCAGAGCGAGGCCCCCTGGTCCTGTCCTCCCGCTCCGGCTCCTGATCGGCTTCTAGCGAACAAGCGGACCAATACCCCGAGCTTCCGCACTCCTGGGCCGGGAAAATGCCTTTTCCAAAGAGGAAACGTGCAGTGTTCACACCGGGAACCAGACCGCCGGCCCGGCAGACACTCACCGTGTCCTGCCCTTGTTCCCCAGGAGGGTCTTCAGCCTCCTCGGCAGGGGAAGCGTCCAGTTTGCGGATTTCATCGTCAGAAAACCAATGGCATCGACTGGTATAAGGTCGCACCCAGATTCTGGATGACAGGGATTTTATATCCTGTGAATTAGAGAAAAAAAGCCCACGGGTACTCATGAAATTAAAAGGTGCTGCAGCACATTAGCAGAATTGCCCGGTAGCTTGGTTCAGAAAGCTAGCATTCGTTCAGGAAGTGTTCACCTAGGCCAGGCCAGTGTGGCGCAGTGACTGGCGTCAGACCATAACCCAGGAGGTCTCGGGTTCAATTCCAAATCAGGGCACAGACCCGGGTTGTAGGCTCATCTCCGGTAGGGGGCCTGCAGGAGGCGGCAGATCCATGATTCTTTCATCATTGATGTCTCTCTCATCCTCTCCCTCTCTCTAAAGAGAAGAAAAGCTCCAGCACGTGCCCTGTCCCCACTCTGACGCCATCGCTCACCGTGTTTCCTGAGAATCAGCCGCTCGCTCGGCGCTGGGGTCGGCGCTCGAGCGGATCAGACCGAGCCCCGGCGCCCCGAGGCCGCACCGAATACGGGCCCACGGGTCCGGGCCGGGAGCGACCCCAGTCCCGCCCCCAAGCCGCCGGCCGGGCGGGAGCCCGCGGGATGGTCCCCGCCCCGCCGGCCAGACGCGCCCGGGATGGCCCGGCGCAGCCCGCCCACCGCGGGGCCCAGAGGCCGCCCGCTGCCCGCACTCACCCCGCAGCCCGGCTCGCGGCCCCGCACGGCCTCGGTGCCCCGCGCCGCCCGCTCCATCCGCTCCGCCGTCGGCTCCGCCATCCCGCCGCCTCCCTCCACCTCCTCCGGCCCGCGGAGCCCTGTCCTCCCGACGCACAGTCCCCAATGCGGCCCCGGACACACTTCCCGGCGTGCCCCGCGCTCGCCGAGACGCACCTCCCGTCTTGTCCCGCCTCCCAAACAGTTGCACTTCCGGTCTACCTCTCCACCAAAACCTGACACACTTCCCAGCATGCCACGCAACACGACGCAAGACGCACCTTCTGGCACGCATGCGTCGACGCTGCCACACTTCCCGGCGTGCTTTGCGACCGACGCATGCCGCACTTCCCAGAATGCCACGCGAGCTACGCAAGACGCACTTCCCGGCATGCAAAGCGGCGGCGCTGCCACAATTCCCAGCGTGCTTCGCGACTGACGCGTGACGCACTTCCGGGCAAACACCGGGTCCACTGCCACTACACTTCCCAGCGTGCGTTGCGCCTGTCGCTAAGCAACAGGAATTGCTGAGGCCAGCTTAAAGAGCCAGCTGCTGGGCGTCCAGGCCAGAGCAATGGAGGAGCCGGGCTCCCGTTCTCTTGCGGTTTGGAGATCCAGGGCCCTTTGGCTACGTTCCCCGGTTCTGGTTGTGTTCTCGGGGGGCATCTCTGCAGCCTGGAGGGTCCCCGTTTCCAGACATTAGTATCTGCCGCTTCAGCAAAGTGTGAAAGCGCTCAGTCTGTGACAGGTTCCAGGAGGGGGACCGGGAGGGGTGGAGACTCCATGCAAAGGGCGCCTCTCCCGGGAAGGGGGTGTCGGCGGGCTCTCTGGCCGCCTGCCGAGGGCGTTCCTGGGACACAGGCCACATGGCCATCTGGTCAGAGGACTGGACGGCAGACACGCATCAGTGTGAACACCCGATTCCGATGGCTGTGCAGGAGGAGGCCCTGGTTTACAGGAAATCGCCCGTGCTATTTGGAAGAAGAAGAAATAAAAACGTTTGCGGGGTCACAGGGCATCACACGGGGGATTTCAGGTTGCTCGTGAAGAGACGTCTCTGTGCTGTACTTGTCACTTTACTGTAGTTTGGCTTTGGGATGGCTTAAAAAAAAAAAAAAAAAAAGTTTAAATGTTGCAATACCAGTTGTGTCCACAAGACGGCGACATAACATCGCAAAAGTGGTGTTAGCAGGTATATCCATTAATAACGGGGATTTCCCCCCCATAGATGCAGTTATTAATGATGAACTAAAACTCCCCGCAAATGCTCCTTTTTCGAGCATTAAACTCCACGTTTTTAGGCGTTAAAATACCTATGATGTTAACGCCTTTAGAAAATATGACGTGGAGTTTTGAAGACAGTTATTCGAAATAGCATCCGTATCAAATCGCACATATATCCATCCACATATGTGCACTTGCCATCATGCTTACCGGGATTTAAGAAAGTCTATTTTTTATTTTTTTATTTTTTAGAAAATATATTTTATTGATTTTTTTATAGGGAGGAAGGGAAAGGGATGGAAAGCTAGGAACACGGATGAGAGAGAAACATGGACCAGCCGCCTCCTGCACACCCACTACTGGGGATGTGCCCCCAACCAATGTACATGCCCATGTCTGGAAACAGACCCGGTACCCCTCAGTCTGCAGGCCCACGCTCTTTCCACTGAACCAAACTGGTTGCAGCGAACTTTTTTTTTTTTTTTTTTTTTTTTTTTTTTTTTAGTACGTTAGGGATCTCCGAAGGAAAAGGAGAGAGAGACAGGGAGAAACAGCAATGATTAGAGAAAACCTTCCATCGGCTGCCTTCCGCACGCCCACTCTGGGGATGGAGCCCACAACCTGACATGTGCCCTGCCCGGGAATGGAACCGCATGACCTCCTGTTTCATAAGTCGATGCTCAACCACTGAACCACACCGGCCGGAGGGCATCGGTGGTTTTAACGGTCTCCTCTGCAGTCAAAGCTCCAAAGAACAGAGACAAAAAGAACATTTGCTTGAGAATTGGAGGCGAACTTACCAGGCCCTGGAAGCTCCGGGTCCTTCGGGAGGGACTCTGCTCCCCAGCCCTCACCCCCAGCCTGCGACCCTGCAGCCACGGTCAGGCGGCCCCAGCACAGGGTCCTCCCAAGACACTCATTCCTCTGCCTCCTGAAGTGCCTCCTCCCAGGCCTCCTGCTGCTGCCCCCTCACCTCACAGGCCATCCCCACCCGCAGCCCTGCAAGCTGGCATAGCCACCCCTGCGTTTCTCTCTGAGAGAAAAACCCATTTTCATTTATTTCAGCGACAGGGACACACATCCATGGTGAGAATCGGCTGCCTCCTGCACCTCCACACCAGGCATGGCGGCCCCAACCCAGGCATCGAACCAGGAATCAGATCAGAGACCTTCCGGTTCCCAGGTCGAAGCTTAACCACTGAGCCACACTGCCCGGACGCACACAGGTGCAATCGCTGTGCCCGCGAGAGAAAGACTGCTTGGCTGTGGGCTGTTAACTCTGTTAACTCAGGGTTAGCACCGCATTAACCTAGGGTTCACACTGCATTTGCATGGGTCTGATCCACCCCTGCGGAGGGGGTCCCCCTAGCTCCCCATCTCTTGGGGTTCAGAGGTCCGGGGCGCCTTGGCTCCGTCCCCGGTTCTGGTTGTGTTCTCCGGGGGCGTCTCTGCAGCCTGGAGGGTCCCCGATTCCGGACATTAGTATCTGCCGCTTCTGCAAAGTGTGAAAGCGCTCAGTCTGTGATAGGTTCCAGGAGGGGGACCGGGAGAGGCGAAGACTCCATGCAAAGGACGCCTCTCCCGGGAAGGGGGTGTCGGCGGGCTCTCTGGCCGCCTGCCGAGGGCGTTCCTGGGACACAGGCCACATGGCCATCCCGTCAGGGGACTGGACAGCAGACACGCATCAGAGGGAACACCCGATGCTGATGGCTGTGCAGGAGGAGGCCCTGGTTTATAGGAAATTGCCCCTGGTATTTGGGAGAAAAAAATTATTAATATGTGCAGGGTCACAGGGTATCACACGGGGAATTTCAGGTTGCTCGTGAAGAGACATCTCTGTGCTATGCTTGTCACTTTACTGTAGTTTGGCTTTGGGGTGGCTAAAAAAAAAAATTTAAACAAACGGTGCAATTCCAGTTGTGTCCACAAGACGGCGACATAACATCACAGAAGTGGTCTTACCAGGAATATGGATTAATAACGGGATTTCCCTCCACAGAGGCAGCTGTTAGTAATGAACTAAAACTTCCCGCAAATGCTCTTTTCTTTGGCATTAAACTCGACGTTTTTAGGCGTTAAAATACCTACGATGTGAACGCCTTCAGAAAATATGACATGAAGTTTTGAAGATTGTCATTCAAAATAGCATTTGTATCAAATCGCATGTGCACTTGCCATTTTGCTTATTGGGCTGTAAGAAAGTATTTTTATTTTTATTTTTAATATGTTTTGGGTCTCAGAGGGGAGGGGAGAGGGGGAGAGAGAGAGAAACACCAAGGGTTGGAGAAAACCTTCCATCGGCTGCCTCCTGCACACCCCACTCTGGGGATGGAGCCCACAGCCTGACATGTGCCCTGCCCGGGAATGGAACCGCATGACCTCCTGCTTCATAGGTCGAAGGTCAACCACTGAGCCACACCGGCCGGAGGGCATCGGTGGCTTTAACGGTCTCCTCTGCAGTCAAAGCTCCAAAGAACAGAGACAAGAAGCACATTTGCTTGAGAATTGGAGGCGAACTTACCAGGCCCTGGAAGCTCCGGGTCCTTCGGGAGGGACTCCGCTCCCCAACCCTCACCCCCAGCCTGTGACCCTGCAGCCACAGTCAGGCGGCCCCAGCACAGGGTCCTCCCAAGACACTCATTCCTCTGCCTCCTGAAGTGCCTCCTCCCAGGCCTCCTGCCACTGCCCCTCACCTGACAGGCCATCCCCACCCGCAGCCCCGCAAGCTGGCACAGCCGCCCCTGCACTTCCCTTTAAGAAAAGAATTTTTAAAAAAAATTGATTTCAGAAAAAAAAAAAAAATGATTTCAGGAGGGAGAGGGATAGAGAGAAACATCCACAATGAGAATCACTGACCGGCTGCCTCCTGCACCCCCACCCGGGGATGGAGCTTCAAACCAGGAATCTCACCGGTGACCTTCGTTTCTACATGGAAGCTCAACCACTGAGCCACACTGCCCGGACGCACACAGGTGCAATCGCTGTGCCCGCGAGAGAAGGACTGCTTGGCTGTGGGCTGTTAACTCTGTTAACTCAGGGTTAGCACCGCATTAACCTAGGGCTCACACTGCATTTGCATGGGTCTGATCCACCCCTGCGGAGGGGGGTCCCCCCAGCCCCCCATCTCTTGGGGTTCAGAGGTCCGGGGCGCCTTGGCTCCGTCCCCGGTTCTGGTTGCGTTCCGGGGGCGTCTCTGCAGCCTGGAGGGTCCCCGATTCCAGACATTAGTATCTGCCGCTTCAGCAAAGTGTGAAAGCGCTCGGGTCTGACAGGTTCCAGGAGGGGGACCGAGGGGTGAAGACTCCACGCAAAGGGCGCCTCTCCCAGGAAGGGGGTGTCAGCGGGGTCTCTGGCCGCCTGCCGAGGGCGTTCCTGGGACAACGGGCCACATGGCCATCCTGTCAGGGGACTGGACGGCAGACACATCAGCGTGAACACCCGATGCTGATGGCTGTGCAGGAGGAGGCCCTGGTTTATAGGAAATTGCCCCTGAAGATTTTGGGAGAAAATAAAGAAAAATTTTTTTGGGGGGGTATCACACGGGTCATTTCAGATTGCTCGTGAAGAGAGGTCTCTGTGCAGGTGAATTTCCTGTAGGTTTGCTTTGGAATGGCCTAAAAAAGTTTAAACAGACGCAATTCCAAAGATGTCCGCAAGACGACGCACTTCCCACCACAATCTGGTTTTACCAGGCGTACCGTGAATAATGCGGATGTTTGCCACAGGGCCTTCCGCAGAAGGAACAGCCTGCAATTACTGGAATCCAGAGTCTAGGTCAGCGGTCGGCAAACCGCGGCTCGCGAGCCACATGCGGCTCTTTGGCCCTCGAGTGTTCTGCAAAGGCCAGCTTAGGAGGACTCTACGTAAGTTCATAGCAATGTCCCTGCCTATGTAGTTTACGTTTAAAACATGCGGCTCTCCAGAGACACGTCAATCGTTGTCCTGCTGACATTTGGCTCTGCGTACTAACGAGTTTGCCGACCACGGCACTAACAGGCTGGTTTACAAAGCAGCGCCACAGCCTCTTTAAAACTCCTGCCTGTGCACCGCCTGGCGCTCTGGCTTTCCGGGGTGGAACCTCAGGGTCTTTAGAGGCCGAAGGGAGACAGCTGGACAGAGGCGGCCTCTTCCAGGCGGCCCCGGGGGTGGGCGTCAGCCGGGAAGGGCCCAGGGGTGTATGGGGGGCCTTTTCCCTCCAGCTCAGGCCCCGCTGATGCCGCTGGAGGGAGGCGCTCCTTATGGGTCTGAATGGCCGGTTACACAGAGGAGAACAGTCTTCGTGCTTCCGTGACCCTCATGTGTGACCGGCTCGGTGGCATTGCTTTAATGTCACCTGACTGGGTGGTTCCGGACAGGGATCGGGACAGGGGCGGCTCGGAAGGCGGCAGTGAGGCCCGGGGCCCGCCCCCCGCCACCCTCCGCTGAGCAGCCGTTTGGTGAGGGGCCGGGTCCGGGCGGGGCCACGGTGCCCAGACAGCAGGGGCCGGGCCTCCTTCGGACGGATCCGGATGGATCCGGACGAGGTGCTTTGAAATCAGAGTGCGGGACAGCCGGGCTTGTAGGAAAACTCCATCTGGACTTTATTTCGGGACGTGAGTCACCACTGAGCAGCACTCCCCGCGGGCCCGAACGCCGTGGCCGCGAACGTCACCCACAGGGACGGCCGGCGTGATGGCAGAGCCTCGCACACAGCGGGCGCTGGTCATGTGATTACAAGAGATAAAGTATCGGACCGCACTGAGGTGACGTTCTATTATGTCACACAGGAGATTCCATGCTCAGGGCTCGGGGCTGGGTATACACAGTACATAGCCAGGTTCACCCGGGAAGGGAGCCACCGGACAGGACAGTTACATACATGGACACGTCAGTGGCCTGTCCACCGAATCCCATTCACCCCGTGGTTTGCTGAGCACCTTCCAGGCTCAGGGAACGCCCAGTCAGTCCCTTCCTTTCCGCTGAAGATCTACTTCTGCACGAAGTAGAAAGGATGGAGGTAAAACACACACTTCTTCACGCTCCAGCAGCTGTTTCCCAAACACCGCTGTCCGAACACCTACAGAATAGGAAGAAAAACTTAGAAATATGCATAACTGCCAGTGTACAAGCAGCTTAAACCCCAAAGGGAGTGGTGAATACTCCCGTTATTTAATGTCTGCCTACCTGTAAAAAGCCCCCGAGGGAAATGGGGAAGAGGAGGAAGCTTTAACGTTAAAATCTTGCTGGCTAGTGAGGCTCAGTGCTTGAGTGTCGACTTATGAACCAGAAGGTCAAGTTCAATGCCAGCCAGGCACAGGCCGGGGCTGTGGGCTCCATCCCAGGGGGTGTGCCGGAGGCAGCCTAGGGTTCTCTCACCGCGAGTCCTTCAGAAGGATGCTGTTTGATTTCCATGCATCATGGATTTCCCAGCCATCCTTCTATTACTGACTGGCCGGGAACAGACACGGCATTTTTCTTTTAGACATGTAACGTGCGTTTTACAGCCCAGACGTGGTCTGTTTTGGTGCCTGTCCTTGTGAGCCTGAGGAGGAGTCCACGCCTGAGAATGTCTAACACTTAAGGACGCAGTCACCGCTCCTCCCCACGTGTGGCTGCAGAAGGCGTGTGACGGCCCCTGCGTGAAGCACGGGGCAAACCCGGCGGGGAGCACGTGGGGAGGCCCAGGCGGAGACAGAGTGTGTGTGGGAGGCCCAGGCGGAGACAGAGTGTGTGTGGGGGGGCCGGGTGGGGACAGGGTGTGTGTGTGTGGGGGGGGGGGGGCCGGGCAGGGACAGGGTGTGTGTGTGGGGCCCGGGCGGGGACAGGGTGTGTGTGGGGGGGCCAGGCGGGGACAGGGTGTGTGGGGGGGGGCCGGGCGGGGACAGGGTGTGTGTGTGGGGCCCGGGCGGGGACAGGGTGTGTGTGGGGGGGCCGGGCGGGGACAGGGTGTGTGGGGGGGGGCCGGGCGGGGACAGGGTGTGTGTGGGGGGGCCGGGCGGGGACAGGGTGTGTGTGTGTGGGGCCCGGGCGGGGACAGGGTGTGTGTGGGGGGGCCGGGCGGGGACAGGGTGTGTGTGGGGGGGGGCCGGGCGGGGACAGGGTGTGTGTGTGGGGGCCGGGTGGGGACAGGGTGTGTGTGTGTGGGGGGGCCGGGCGGGGACAGGGTGTGTGTGGGGGGCCCGGGTGGGGACAGAGTGTGTGTGGGGGGGCCGGGCGGGGACAGGGTGTGTGTGTGTGTGTGTGGGGGCCCGGGCGGCGAGTACGTGGGGAGGCCCGGGAAGGGGACAGGGTGCAGGGAAGCCCGGGTGGGGAGCAGGGTGTGTGTGGGGCGGCCGGGCGGGGACAGGGTGTGTGTGGGGGGGCCGGGCGGGGACAGGGTGTGTGTGTGGGGGCCGGGTGGGGACAGGGTGTGTGTGGGGGGGCCGGGCGGGGACAGGGTGTGTGTGTGGGGGCCGGGCGGGGACAGGGTGTGTGTGGGGGGGCTGGGTGGGGGCAGGGTGGGGGTGTGGGGGCCCGGGCGGGGACAGGGTGTGTGTGTGTGGGGGGGGGGGGCCGGGCGGGGACAGGGTGTGTGTGGGGGGGCCCGGGCGGCGAGTACGTGGGGAGGCCCGGGAGGGGGACAGGGTGCAGGGAAGCCCGGGCGGGGAGCAGGGTGCGGGGAGGCCCAGGTGGGAGACAGGGTGCGGGACAGGGTGCGGGGACCGTGCCTGCACCTACCTCTGCTCGGCGGCCTAGCAGCCGCAGTCCTGGGCGCCCGGGCCCTGGGCACGGCGGGGCGAGCGTAGCTGCCTCAGGGCCGCGTCCCCGTACTGGATGCCGGAGCCCATCCGCTCGGGGTCCAGCTCACCTGGGGGACGGCACGTCTTAGGACAGGTGTGACCCCAACATGCTCAGGGACAGCACCCGTGCTCGCAGACGCTGCTTCCCCAGGGAGGAAGTGCACACACGTTCACTGCGCAGGGAGAAGGCCTGACAGCACAGGGAACTGTAACAGCGGCTGCCTGCAGACGGCGGGCAGGATGGAGGGGCTGTCCCTGTGCCCTGTCCCGCACGTGTCGAGTTTGGAATTCGTGTGACTCTACTGCGCACACAAAGGTACGTCAATGGGAAATTAAACTGGGAGACACCCCTTTCGCCTCTCAGGCTGGCAGGCTGACGCCAAGTATGACCGCCCCAGGCAGGGCTCAGGGCCAGGAGCCCCCGTCCACGCTGCCCCCGCAGGAGGGGGGGCGGCCTCCCCTCCCCCCGAAGCTCAGGTCCCCGGAGCCCGCCCCGACACGCAGGCGCGGACCAGACAGGAGGCCACCCGCGCGGCACGTGGCACCGCCCGTGCCCGGAGCCCGCCGGGGGTACCTGACTCGATCTTGTTCAGGATCTTCCTCGCGCACTGGACAAAGGCCTCTTCCACGTTCTCCCCCGTCAGCGCGCTGGTTTCCAGAAACATCAGCTCTGAGGGGACAGGAGACACGGGCACGGCCACGTCAGGAGGCGATCCGTGGCTCAGTCCCACGTCTGCCCAGTGTCCCCAGGGCCGTGGCCGGTTTGCTGCTGGTGACGAGTGAGCGTGCCGGCACCGTCATGTGCTGCGCTTTAGCTCTGCACACAACGTGCCACACGTGTCAATCCTCTCAGCTTCCAGCTACACGGGAACACTGAGTCTGGTCCAGTGGGCGGCAGACTCGTTCGTCAACAGAGCGGCAAGCCGCGGCTCTCGAGCCACAGTTTGCTGACCACTGCCCCAGGGTAGCAGGCAGACTGCTAAACCGCTAGTTCTCAGTGTCACTATGCGTTTTTCAATGTTGGAAGGAGCCTGCCCTTCCTCAGCAGCACCGGCACCGGGACCAGCACTCAGAGGAGCAGCCACAGGTCAAAGGTCACTTGCCATTTTCCTGAGCGAATCTGGAGGCTTCCAAGAAAGTCACTTCCCGGTCGGCGTCCAGGTCCTTCTTGTTCCCGCAGAGAATGATGACGATGTTCTGGCTGGCGAGCATTCGGGCATCTGTTAACCAATTAGTAAGCGCATTGTAGGTTTCTCGGCTGCGTAACATAAGATTGTGGGGATAATACATGTATTTTACAAACTAGCAACTCTTGCGGGCGCCCCACCTCACACTGCGCCAGCACCTCAGGTCCCGACACCCAGCGGCCTGGGCACCACCCACAGGCCCGCACTGCGGCCTCCGGAAGGGCCTGCTGCTCCGTCTGCCCCTGACGGTGCCCGAGGCGAAGGGCCTCCTTCCTTGGGCAAGCACCGGGCGTGGGGCGGGAGGCCCGGAGCGCTCAATGCCCGTCACTGTGACGTGCGGGGCGTGCGGAGGGCAGTGCAGGCCGAGCCTCAGGCTGTGCCCGAGCTCTGCAGACACCCCACGGGGACCACCCCCTCGCCACGGCCCCGGGTGACAGCCAAGGGCCCCACACGCTGCCAGGCGATCGAAGCCACCGCCTGTGCCCTCAACCGCGGTCAATGGCAAGTGTTGCTAATGGCCCTGGCCGGTGTAGCTCAGTGGATAGAGCATCGGCCTGCCGACTGAAGGGTCCCAGCTTCAATTCCAGTCAAGAGCTGGGGTTGTGGGCTTGATCCCCAGTAGGGGGCGTGCAGGAGGCAGCCGATCCCTGATTATCTCTCATCATGGATGTTTCTCTCTCCTTCTCCCTTCCTCTCTGACATCAATAAACATGAAAAAGCGTGTTGTTAACAATTGACCTGGTGAGGCTGCACTCGAGGGTCTTTGGGGAAGCGTCCAAGCATCGTGTTAAGAGACACGTGATGCTCTCGCCCAGCACCCAGCACCCAGCACCCAGCACCCCGTGTGAGTGTGCGCGCCCCCTCTGGCGGGGCTGCGTTACCTGGTGATGTCGTAGACGAGCAGGGCCCCAGCAGCGCCTCGGTAGTAGCTTCTGGTCACAGACCTGGAAGAGGCGCACGGTTACTCTCCCCCGAGACCTGACCGAGCACCCTCTTCCTGCTCAGAGGCACCCACGGGGCTTTGCCAACAGGAGGCGCCGCTTTTGGAGACGCAGTTCAGACAGCTGACACCCGGGAGCTATTCTGTCACAGGGACACAGGCGGGACAATCCTTCTCTAACAGGTGCACTGCCTCAGAACAGACTTCAATGGACCCTCTAGGAAATGGATGCTGCGCCCGGCCGGTGTGGCTCAGTGGTGAGCGTCGACCTGTGAACCAGGAGGTCACGGTTCGATTCCCGGTCAGGGCACAGGCCCGGGTTGTGGGCTCATCCCCAGTGTGGGGTGTGCAGGAGGCAGCCGGTTCGTGGTTCTCTCTCACATTGATGCTTCTCTCTCCCTCTTCCTCCCTGTCTGACGACAGTAAGATATATTAGTAAGAAAGAAAGAAAAGAAATGGATGCTGCGGGAGAGACACTGACTTTCCGCTTGTTTCCGGAGGCTCTGAGGTGAGTCCCTGACACCTGCGGGCATGGTGGGCCCCCGGCCGGGAGGACACAGTAACGGAGCATTCCTAATGCGGCTCAGACATCCCACTACGTCCGAGAGAGAGCGCTACCTGAACCGCTCCTGGCCGGCCGTGTCCCAGATCTGCAACTTCACGTATTTGCCACCAACATTGATTATCTTCGAACCAAACTCCACCCCTATGGTGTGGTTGGAGTCATCTTTGACTGGAAGAGAAAAAGAACAAGACAGTCCATTTCAGAACTCTCAGGAAGCAGGCGGCAGAGGTCAAGGGTTAACCAACGCAGAATGGCATTCCCGCAGCCACCCACTGGGCAGCGGGCTGGTGAGCACGCAGGGTCTGAGTCACAGCGCACAGCCCCTGCTCTCCCCACGCTGTCTCTCCCTCCCTTCACCCTCACCCAGGGGTCTCACACAAGGTGGGCAGAAGTAGGGTGACAGTTGTTTGTATGAAAAAGAATACATTGCCGAGGCCGGTGTGGCTCAGCGGATAGAGCATTGGACTGTGAACTGAAGGGTCCAGGGTTCGATTCCGGTCAAGGGCATGGACCTTGGTTGCGGGCACGTCCCCAGGGGGAGTGTGCAGGAGGCAGCTGATCGATGACTCTCATCGATGTTTCTAACTCTCTATCTCTCTCCCTTCCTCTCTGTGAAAAAATCAATAAAAACATATTTAAAAAAAGGAGCGGAGCAGGAGTGTGCCCGGAAGGCATGCGTCACGCGGAGGGTCACGATCACTTACATTTTTTCTCAATAAACTGATGGAGCAGGCACGACTTGCCGGTTCCTGCATTTCCAATAACCAGGAACTTAAACAAGAAATCTGAAAAACAAAGAGACCGTGAAAAATAACCTTCAAGCAGGTGCTGAGGAGTTAAAAATATACATCTGTTTTTATTGACTTCAGCGAGGAAGGGAGAGAGACATCCACGATGAGAGAGAATCACAGATCGAGCCCGCAGCCCGGGCCTGTGCCCCGACCGGGAATCGAACAGTGACCTCCTGGTTCACAGGTCGACGCTCACCACTGAGCCACACCGGCCGGGCCAGACAGAGCTCTCCGTTCCCTCTTTAAACAGCACTGCGGTAACGGGGCAGTGTCTTCCACAAAACGGGCCTCCAGAGCGGGAGTCAGCCAGCCTGACGCAGCGCCGGCGGCTGCACTGTGCGCTGACCCCTTTGCCTTCCGTTAGCTCAACACCCGGGTTCCGCTCAGCCTGAGCCAACCCGCTCCCACCCACTGGGACCCCGACCGCTCCCTCTGCTGCCGCTCCGGGTGGCCCTGCTCTCTACGCCCGCCTCCCCCTCCCCCCCCCACCCCCTGGCCTCCCCATTCCTTTCCAGAACCCACCGCGCCCCTAGCCTGGCGCCTCCTCTCCCCAGTGGACCCCAGACCGTCTGTGTCTCTGTGATGTTGGCCTTGACTTGTTTCTGAAGAACTACATCCTCGCTCAAAGATTAAGTCTACTCAACCTCAGATGGTTTTCAAGTGGCGACAGGCAGTTACAATGACAGGCAGCGCCATCGGAATGGCTGCCGTCCATGTATGCTCTCGTGGCGTGTTTTAAAAGCAGCCGCCCCGTGCTCACAGCAGCATCGTTCCCAGGGGCCTCAGGAAGGAAGCAGCGCAAGCGGCCATCGAGGGATCGAGAAGCAAAGCACGGGCTGTGCGCACAATGTCACGTGCCTCAGCCTTCGCCGAGAGAGGCTCTGACACGTGCACACAGATGAACCCCGGTTCAGTGCTAACGGGGAACAAGCCAGCCCACGCCCACGGGAACCCGGAGGCCATCACTCAGAGGCAGAGGCAGGGGCGCCCGGGACTGGCGGGGTGCAATGGTAGGAGGATCCATTTGGAAAGATGCAAACCTCCTGGAGACGGTCCCTGCAGGCGACCTGCCCGCCCAGAGCAGAGCAGATGGAAAGCACAGAGCGGAGTGTGAGCTGCAGGCACAACACATCCCCCCTGACAGCAGGGAACGGGCGGGGCCTCCAGGAAATGAAGGCCCGGCTGGCACCCGAGATGGCCTCTGACCCTGCCTTCCCAGCTGCTCCCGTGGCTTCTGCTTTAAGGTTTAGAGGTCAGACCGGAAGCAGGGGGGGGGGCCCTGACGGCAGGGACTGGCCGCAGCCGAGGCGGCGTCCCGGTTTCTGGCTCAGGGAGCGGCTGGGCTGTGATGCCAGCCCGGAGATAAGACAGCAAAGGTCCTGACGAGGAATCCGTGCGGCAGATGATGACATGTTTGCAGAGATTCTGCTCAAATGCCCGTGAGCCAGCACGGTGGGGGCTCGGGGGGTGGTTCTGACCCTGAAAGAGAAGCTAAGTAAGAAAAGGTGCAGGGTCCTGCCCGGCTGGCGTGGCTCAGTGGCTGAGCATCAATCTATGAACCGGGAGGTCACCGGTTCGATTCCCGGTCAGGGCACATGTCCAGGTGTGGCTCGATCCCCAGGGAGGGGCGTGCAGGAGGCAGCCGATCCATGGTTCTCTCTCATCACTGATGTTCCTCTCCCTCTCCCTCTCCCTCTCCCTTCCTCTCTGAATAAAAAACAGAAGGCTGCCGCATCCAGTGACCCTCAGCATCCGGGACACCCCCCTCGGGGTCACCGGGTAACGCAGTGAGAGTTAGCAGAGCACAGGACGGACGCTGACCTGCATGTCACATGACACATGTTTGGTCCCGGGGCTGGGGGGCGGAGGCAGCAGCAGGGCATGTGGCTGGGGAGGCAGAAGAGGGAAGGGAGGGCACAGACAGCAGGCAGTGGAGCGCACTGTTATGTCTGACCGTATGGGCCCATCGTCAGCAGGCTGGTGGTGAGCCTGCTGTGGAATAGGGCGTTCACTTAACAAATATTTACTCACTGCCGCAGGCTGGGCGTGGGGATGTTTGCTGACTGGACCCAGCTCTCCTGACACCCCCGTCAGCGCAGTGACGTGCCAGCCCTGGCCTGGCCACGTCTGGGCTCAGCGCAGTGCCCTCAGGGCGCCCCAGGGCCCGTCTTTCCATCTGTCCCTCCATCTGGTCGTCAGGCTCTCGCCCCAGGCACCAGGCCGTCCTCGGGGCGGCCATGCTGTCTGCGAACCGGGCCTTCCTGCCGGCCCCGTTCATGCTGTGCCCACGGGAGAGGCTGACTCCACCACCCGGACAGGACCCGCTGTGTCTGTGCGAGGGGTTTCCTGCGCTCCTGCCCGCGGGACCCTATTCTGTCCTGAGAGGACGGCACACCCCCTCCCGCGGGTCCCACAGGGCCCTCCGGGTTCCCTGAGGCCGTGTTTGGGAACCGTGCACAGCGCGATGGACAGGGAGCAGGACACACACGGAGGACACTGCAGATCGCGATGGTGTGGTGGGAACAGGGGAGAGATGCTTAGCTGGTCCGTCCCGATGTCTTTGCCGCGTGATTAAAAATTCATCCGCACACGACAGACTTCCCTCTAAAGTACATCCTCATCCATAATCCATCGGCACTTTGTGAGGCTGCTTTTTAAGACTCTGTGAGTGCCAGGAACACAGCCCCGAGAGGGAGCAGGAAGTGAGACACGCTGGCTCGGCCTGTCACACCGGAGTGACCCCTCCCCACCAGGGCTCGCTGCGCTGGCCGGGCCTCCCTCCACTCTGCTGGCACAGAGCTACCTGACCGGCCTGGGTGCCAGTCTCCGGCTCTGAATGCACACCCCGTTCTCCACGCACGTGCCTGGGACACATCCTCCGAGGTATAAGGACACCAGGCCCTGAGTTAGGGCCCTAACCCAGCAGGACCTCACCTAACCCACACAGCGCCCCGCCGGACAAGGCCGGTCACGGGGACCTGGGTGAGGGCCCGAGCATGTCTTCTGGAGAACACAGTGCACCCGTAAAAGCCTCTACACACACACACACACTCCCAGTAATTCTCAAAATTACACGGTAAATACTATAATACGTTCAAAACCAAGCACAAAAAAATATTGAGTATAATAATAATTAGCATAGAACCAACAATTTGTGTTGTTTCATAAAGAATTTTCACTGTAGAAAACTCCACTGTGTAGAGATTTGTCTTGATTTTTCCTATCAAACTGCCTCAGCCCTTAAAATATTTTTGGTAGCATTTTCTGCACTACTTATACTTTAAAAATATCTATTTATTTATTAAAATATATTTTATTGATTGTTTACAGAGAGGAAGGGAGAGAAATAGAGAGCTAGAAACGTCGATGAGAGAGAAACATCGACCAGCTGCCTCCTGCACACCCCCTACTGGGGATGTGCCCACAACCAATATACGTGCCCTTGACGAGAATCGAACCAGGGACCCTTCAGTCCGCAGACAGACGCTCTATCCACTGAGCCACACCGGTTTCGGCTAAAAATATATTTTTAATAAATTCTAGAGAGAGAAAGGAGAGGGAGAGAAACATTGATGTGAGAGAATCATGGATCGGCTGCCTCCTGCACGCCCCCTCCTGGGGATGGAACCCACAACCCAGGCCTATGCCCTGACCGGGAATCAAACCAGTGACCTTTTGGTGCAGGTGTGGATGCCCAACCAACTGAGCCACACCTGCCATTTATCCTTTGCAGCTCCCTTCTGAGCATCCTGGCTTGGTAACACCTATTGGATTTGTTGGTCTACCTCACAACTCTTGGTATCAGAAACAACTTTATTTTAAATTTAAAACATATTTTTACTGGAGGCCCGATGCACAAAACTCATGCAAGAGCAGGCCTCCCCCTACCCCCAACTGGCATCGGCTTCCCTCGCAGCCCCAGCTTCAACCGGAAGGTCGTCCGGAAGGACGCCTGGGCTAATTAGCATATTATGCTTTTATTATTATCGATAAGATCGATTTCAGAGGGGAAGGCAGAGAGTGAGATAGAAACACCATTGGTGAGAAAGAATATTGAATGGTTGCCTCTTGCACGCCGCCTGGTAGGGATGGAGCCGGCAATCGGGGCATGCGCCCCGACCGGGAATTGAACCTGGGACCCTTCAGTCCGCAGGCCGACCCGCTGAGCCACACCGGCCAGAAAGGACTTAAAGTCCATCTGCGACCCCGTCTCACCAGTGCGAACCCGCAGGCCTTTAAGAATGGGGCGAATGGAACATTTGGGAACAGTCAGTTTAGGATTATCCAGATGCAAGGTCTCCATCTGAAACCTCCGCACTTAAGATGGCAAACTTGTATCACACTATTGTGTCAAGTCTACGCCGTGGTTAGTGGCTTCTGAGCACCAAGGCTGACCAGCTCAGCCTGTGAAAGGGGAAATGCCGCTTTAACGTGGGCAGCGGCAGGGAGAGGGGGCTGACGGCCAGCGCCCTGAGCGGTGGCTCTTTATTTCTCGTGTTATCCCGGGGGAGGCACAGCACACACAGGGCGCCTGCAGCAGAAAGGAGGCGAAGGGAAGGCAAACACTTCTTTCAGCAGCTGCTGGGGACGGACTCGGGAAGGGGGCCCTGCTTTCCTGGCAGGAAGGATGTGGGCACAGGTCAGCGGCAAGAAGGACGGGGCTCGGCGTGATTTCCACCTTCAGGTTTTCACTTTCAACGGCCACACTTGCTCTTTCTGACGCGAACTTTCGAGTGGTTTCCGCCCTCCCAGGAAAAGGTTAAACGCGGCTGGTAAAGAGGAAAAGGCCGCCCGGAAGGTGCCACGAAGCAAGCTCCCTAACAATCGAAGCCTTGTGATCGGAGCTCAGCGGTCACGGTGCTGCTCAGAAGTTCAAGGAACTCCGAAGGCCGGCAGGGATGCGCCAGGCACGCTGCACTTCAAGGTGACCATCCAGAGAAGGCGAACCGACCGCCCAGCGCCCCTTCCTGCACCCTCCAGCCCCCTGGGGGTCCGCCCCTCCTCCCTGACCTCCCCGGGGCTAAAGAAAAAGGGGGGTGGGTCGGGGGCGCTGGAAAATAAAGAAGAGCAAGTGTGTAACCCCAAACCGCTAGAGAAGCCATCTGCTTTGGGAGAGGGGGCTGGGGTTCGGGCCCAGGTGGGTGCCATGTAAAAGCTCCTGCACCTTTGACAAGGCGGGGTCCTTAGGCCGCCAGCAACTTCCGGGAGGGTCCCCAGAGCCTGCTGAGAAACAGGCCCCCTGCCCCCCAGTGCCACCAAGCGCGCACCCACCACAGGAGCCAGCGCCCCTGGCCTGTTGGGGTCCTCTCTGCCTCACCCCTGCCCTCCTCCCCAGGGCACCCCCCCCCCACGGCCTACCACCCTCCCTTAGGGCCATGGTTGGCAAACTGCGGCTCTGGAGCCACACGCGGCTCTCTGGCCCCTGGAGGGTGGCTCTTCCACAAAACACCACGGCCTGGGCGAGTCTATGCTGGAGACGGCGTTAGAAGATTAAGTTAAAAAAATGTGGCTCTCCAAAGGAATGTCCATTGTTGTGCTGTTGATATTTGGCTCTGTGGGCGAATGAGTTTGCCGACCACTGGCTTAGGGGACGTCCCTCTCTCAGGGCCTGGGCATGTGCATCTGCTGTGCTGGCGGGTCGGATCTTGGGGGGCCCCCCTCCCCCCAGGCTGGGTCAGGGCTGTCTGTCCGGGTCGGGTTTCTTTGTACCGCCCTTGCACAGACCGCATTCCTTCAGAGGTCCTGCCAGGCCTTGAACCACTCATCAGAGCCGTAGTAATTGGATGAACACCGTGTCCCCCCACTTTCCCGGCCCCCCCCCACCCCCCCAACTAGACAGTGGGCCCCAGCAGCCCGGAGCCCCGCTCCGGGGGGGGAAGGGGGGGCGGCGCCAGCACCCGCGGAGGAGGCACGAGTGGGGCCAGTGGGGCCAGTACTGCAGAAGCTCCGGATCAGAACTCGCCAGGCCCCCGCCCGGAGGCGCCCACCCGGGGGCGGGGGTTCGGGGCTGGCGACCCGCGGAGGACGCGGAGGCCCCCCGAGCGGCTGGAGGGCAGGAGCCGGCCGGAGCCCCCGCATATGGGCCGGGGGAGGGGGAGGCTCTGATCGCAAACATCACACACACACACTCACACACACACACACAATCACAGACACAGACACACACACACAGACACACACTCACACACACTCACAGACACAGACACACACACACAGACACACACACACACACACGCACACGCACACACACACGCTCAGGACGGTGCCCCCGGCTTGAAAAAGCCACCTTTACACACAGGGACCCGCAGCCGTTCCACAAACCAGAGACAGGGAGGGAGAGAAGCGGGCTCCGCAGGCATCGCCGACCGGGGGCGGGGGCCCGGCTGGGCCGCCCCCGGCCCTCCCACCGCCCCCGGGGCCACTGCCGCCGCCCGATCCCGGGCCAGGCGCCCGGGCCGCAGGGGAGGCGGAAACGGGGGCAGCGGACCGCGCCCGCGCCCCCGCCCGCCCGCCCGCCGCCTACCGTAGGTCTCGGACATGGCCGTCTGCGACATCTTGGGAGCGGCGGCGCCTCGCGCGGGTCGCGGCTGCAGCGCCGGCCGGGCGGCGGGAGGAGGGCGGGGAGGCCGGGGTCGTCCCCGCGTCGCGGTGGCGGCGAAGGCCGTGGGGCGGGGACCGAGGAGGGAGGGGCCCGCGGTCCCCAAGGCAACCGCCCGCCACCCGCCGCTGCGGCCCCGCGGGACTCTGCCGGCTCCGCTGCGCAGGCGCACTCGGCTCCGCTCCGGCTGGATGGGGGCCCCGGCGCAGGGAGGGGAGGGGCTAAAGGGAGCTAGGCCCCGCCCACTCCACAGCCGCGCAGGCGCACTCCTCCCCGCTCCGGCCGGATGGGGCCCTGGCGCAGGGAAGGGAGGGGCGAGAGAGAGTGCGAGGCCCCGCCTACCCCGCGGTCGCGCAGGCGCACTCCGCCCCGCGCCGGGAAGATGAAGGGGAGGGGCCGCTGGAGCTCGCGAGGCCCCGCCCCCTGCGGTTGCGCATGCGCACGCAGTCCGGGCGGCTGGCTGGCTTCAGAGTGGGCGGGACGGCCCCCGCGGGTGATGGGGGCTGGGTGGGAGGGGGCATTGGGGTTCAGCTTTTGGCCAGAGGAAGCCCAGGGGGGAGACAGTCAATGAAGAGGCCGCCGCCGTCGTCTGTTGTGTGTTTGTTTACATGTTTTTTTGTTTGTTTTTTCCCCCTCCCCCCTGTTTACATGTTAATGGGATCCCTCTAGCAGCTGTTGGGACTCTGGATGCGGGTTTTTGGTTTTTAAAAATATCTATTTTATTGATTTTTTACAGAGAGGAAGGGAGAAGGATAGAGAGCCAGAAACATCAATGAGAGAGAAACATCTATCAGCTGCCTCTTGCACACTCCCCACCGGGGATGTGCCCTTGACTGGAACCGAATCCGGGACCCATGAGTCCACAGGCCGATGCTCTATCCACGGACAAACTGGTTTTGGCTGGATGCATGGGCATCAGGCAGCCCATGATCTCGTCCCATGCGGCTCTCAGCCTGGAAAGACCTTTCTCCGGCTGTCAGGAGCCAGCCAGGGGACCGTGGTGAATGTGCCACCAGGAGGCCAGCCCTGGGCTGCACACAGGCAAGCCCTCTGCTCTGCACCTGCCTGGTTCCCAGGTCGGGCGCGCTGGATCTGGGCCACACCGACAGAAGCTGAAGGGGGTGGGTCCCTGTCTGTACACCAGCGTCCCCGCAGCCTGCAGGCCCTGCCCCTCGGTGTCCCGCTGTGGACAGCGTGGCTCAGCGGCAGGAGGCACCCCTGGCCCTCGGATGAGACGCATTTCTACGATCAGGGGTCCGGGGAGGAATTCAGGGTCCCCTTGCGTTGGAAATGGAGAAAGGAGCTCTCGTGGCGAAGGACATTTTGGTTGGGAGTGTGCGTCATCATCGGAGCAGGAGCAGGGTCACGTCATAGCTCATCCGACCCAGCCGTGTTCAAAAGACACAGCAGAATAAAAATAGGCCTTGGCTGAGCTCCCGGTGAACGTGGACCTTGGGGGAAATGCCAGGAAGTACACCCCCACCCCCACCCCATCCCAAGTCCATTGGGTTCCATCAGATCTTATCTGACGCTGTTCCTCCCCTTCCCCTACGTCTGCTTGGCTCTGCGTTGTATTTTTATTTCTGATCCTCAAATGAATATCCTCGCTCCCAAATCACAGAGGATCCTTATTCTACGGATCAGATACTCTATCGCTTTCTTTTTAAAAAATATTTTTTATTGCTTTTTTTTTTTTTTACAGAGAGGACGGGGGAGGGGTAGAGAGTCAGGAACATCAATGAGAGAGAAGCATCCACCAGCTGCCTCCTGCACAGCCTCCCTACTGGGGATGTGCCCGCAGCCAAGGTACATGCCCTTGACCGGAATCGAACCCGGGACTCCTCAGTCCGCAGGCCGAGGCTCTATCCACGGAGACAAACCAGCTAGGGCAGTCTGTCGCTTTCTTGTTTGGCTTCCTGCACCTTTGGTTTGGCATACGCTCCGGAGCCAGGCAGACCCATTCTGGCGAAAACGATTTCAGAAGAAAGAGACCGCGACCCCGTTCTTTAGACCTAGGCTTTTCTTCCTTCCTTCTTCCAGAAACATCTTCGGATTCCAAAGGCCTCCCTGGGTTACAGCGATCCCTCGCTGGGGTCACTGACCGAAACCGGACCCCGAGATCTCGGGAACCTGGACAGGGTGACGGAAAGGAAAATGCAGCTGCTGCTTCAGAGCAGGGAGCGCTTTTCCCTCCCGGGAAAACAAAGACGGTACAGGCCTCTGGGAAGGGCTGTTTGTCTTGGAAAAGCCACCCAAAGAAATCATTTAGTGTGCAAATACAAGAGCCAAATGTGTCAACTAGAAAAGGAAATATTGGTGCCCCCCCCTCTCTCCCCTCCCCCCAGCTCAGTCCTCTCAGCTCAGAGCGAGCTGCTGCCTGCTGACACTATCCCACAGCACGGTCTGTGCATCTAAATACCATTGGAAACTGATTTGTGTGGAATTCCTCTCTCTCTCTCTCTCTCTCTAAATACATTTTATTGATTTTTTTTACAGAGAGAAAGGGGGAGAGAGAGTTAGAAACATCAGCCAGCTGCCTCCTGCACCCTCCCCACTGGGATGGCGCCTGCAACCAAGGTACAAGCCCTTGACCGGAATTGAACCCGGGACCCTTCAGTCTACAGGCTGACGCTCTATCCACTGAGCCAAACCGGTTTCAGCTGGCATGCCTCTCTTGCCCAGGCTTCTATAAACAGTGGCTTCTCTCCTCCACCTGGACCCTAGCTTCCCCATACGAATAAGAGAAAAACCCGACACCCACATTCCCCAGCTGCTGCTGGAGGGATCCCATTGCCATGTAAACACAGAACAACAAAAAGGACATTTCTCTCTTCCAGCAGTCTGTGTGGGAGATGTGTGAGTGTGTGTGTGTGTGTGTGTGTGTGTGATGTAAGTCCCATCATGAGACTCTGCTCAAGATGCCTCATCTCCCTTGTAAGATCCTCATGGTCTGCCTCCCTCTGACTTCTCTCTCTTCCACTACTCCCCCCTTTACTCTCCTGGCTCTGGTCATACAGGTTTTCTTTCTTTTATTTTCTTTTTTTAAAAAAGTATATTTTATTGATTTTTTTAGAGAGGAAGGGAGAAGGAGAGAGAGTTAGAAACATCGATGAGAGTTAGAAACACCGACCAGCTGCATCCTGCACACCTCCTACTGGAGATGTGCCCGCAATCAAGGTCCATGCCCTTGACTGGAATCGAACCTGGGACCCTTCAGTCCGCAGGCCAACGCACTATCTGCTGCACCACACCAGTCAGGGTTAAACAACAACAACAACAACACACACACACACACACACACACACACAAAACCCCACCAAAAAAACCCAAAAAAACAGATATCCCTCTCTTCCCCATCACTAATTTGGGTCCCCCACTACCACCACCACATACACACACCTCTCCCTCCCTGTCTGAAATCCTATATAATACAAGCCTAATATGCAAATCGACCAAACGACAGAACGACCGGTTGCCATGATGGGCACTGACCACCAGGGGGCAGACGCTCAATGCAGGAACTGCCTCCAGCCCATAGGCCCCAGGGCAGCCAAGATGGGTGCTGGTGGGGGGGAGGGGGAGGGGGATCCCCCCCATCGCCCTGCTGGTCACCCCACAGATCAGCCCTACTCATGCACGAATTTCATGCACCGGGCCTCCAGCCAATAATAAAAAGAAAGAAATAGACTATGGAATTTTAAGCTGTCCATATTTTTTGTGTGGGAGACTCCCATCCCGGGCTCAACTTAATTTTTGGTGTGTGATCTCATTTAAATCGTGGATCCAGTGGCTCTTTGGCTTCACAACACTGGGTCTTCCTGTAAGGATGCTGAGGGCCCCCCCCCCCGCCCCCCCAATAATCTACCTGCACAGGTCGACTCCCACCCTTTGGCTCCATAAGCGGAAAAATGAGTTTTAAGGCTGCTCGGACCTCTCTGAATGGGAAATCAGAAAACCCTCCAATCTCTCTGGGCTATCGCATTTTCTGATCCTCCTGAAGGAAAGCGAGCTTCGGAAGAGATTGACGAGGGAATTGCATAAAACCACTGGTCCCGTTGCCACTCTCCGGTCACGGGGTGCCCCCTGGTGGGGACTTGGATGTACTTTCCAGGCCTCTCGTGGCCAAGGCTGCACTTTGCAGCGAAGCAGAGGGGCCTGCACACTCAGGCCCACCCGTCCCCATGCCAGGCCCGGTGCCGAGATTTCTGAGAAGTGTTGAGGGTTCATCTGTGCCCTCCGCCCCCCAAAAAAGATAGGGTGAAGTGCCAGCCCCTGGTGCCTGCGAATGTGACTTGTTTGAAAATGAGGTCTTGTCCGGTGGCTCAGTGGTTGAGCATCGACCTGTGAACCAGGAGGTCAGGGCACATGCCCGGGTGCCGGCTCCATCCCTGCGGTGGGGGTGGGGGGTGGAGGGGAGGGTCTGGTGAGGATGGAGGGGGGCATGCAGGAGGCAGCCCATCCACGATTCTCTCATCATGGATATTTCCCCCCTTCTCTCTCCTTTTTCCTTCCTTTCTCTAAAATCAATAAAAATAATAAAGAAATAAAAAGATCTATATATAAGGGTGGACTTCTTCTTTTTCTTTTAAAAAAATATATTTTATTGGTTTTTTTACAGAGAGGAAGGGAGAGGGATAGAGAGTTAGAAACATCGATGGGAGAGAATCATCGATCAGCTGCCTCTTGCACACCTCCCACTGGAGATGTGCCCACAACCCTGGTACATGCCCTTGACCTGAATCGAACCTGGGACCCCCCAGTCCACAGGCTGACGCTCTATCCACTGAGCTAAACTGGTTTCGGCTCTTCTTTTTTTTTTTTTTTTAATATATTTTATTGATTTTTTTAAAGAGAGGAAAGGAGAGGGATAGAGAGCTAGAAACATCGATGAGAGAGAATCATTGACCAGCTGCTCCTGCACACCTCCTACTGGGGATGTGCCCACAACCAAGGTCCGTGCCCTTGACCGGAATCGAACCCGGGACCCCTCAGTCTGCAGGCCGACGCTCTATCCACTGAGCCACACTGGCTAGGGCTGGACCTCCTTTTCTAGGAGAGCCTAGATAAACTCCGAGACCACATCTGATCTCCAGCACGATGGGAGCATCACCAATGCTCAGCGGCTGCCTGGTCAGTGCCCGGCTCACCCCACCCTCCCCCCTCCCGCCCGCGTGGGTGCACTCCGAGCTCAGAGGCCACCGCTGTCCCCCGCTTCCTTGTCACTTTGCTCCCGAAAGCCTCTCTCGGGTTTCCAGCCACACTGGTTTTCATCTCCGGCCCAGTGTCTGCCTCCAGCTGCTTAGCTTTTTTGTGCTCTTGACTCCAGATAATTAGCACAGGGCAGCGGTCGGCAAACCGCGGCTCACGAGCCACAGGCGGCTCTTTGGCCCCTTGCATGTTTAGCAAAGGCCAGCTTAGGAGTCCCCTCATTAAGTTCATAACCATGTACCTACCTAGATGGTTTACGTTTAAAAAAAAAATGTGGCTCTCCAGAGACATGTTGTCCTGTTGATATTTGGCTCTGTGGACTAAGGAGTTTGCCGACCACGGGCATAGGGAGAGGGAGCTGTGAGAAACAGCTGTGGGGCCTCAGCGAGAACAGGCCTTCCTGGTGTGCTGTGAGTTTTATTCTCCTTTTTTCCTGCGGGTGTCCAGAGACTTCCAAGGTTTGACCCAGCACCTACAGGGTGCTTGGCTGCCTTGGGCAGCCGGACAATTCCTCTAGCACAGCGAGATCCACAGGTTGGGTGAGGCCCCGGCTGGGGTGGCTCAGTGGATAGAGCGTCGGCCTGTGGACCGAAGGGTCCCTGGCTTGATTCCGGTCAAGAGCACATACCTTGGTTTCAGGCTCCTCCCCGGTTCGGGGCCTGGTTGGGGCACAGCGTGCAGGAGGCAACTAAGCGATGTGTCTCTCTCCCATCGATGTTTCTCTCAGACTCTCCCTCTCTCCCTTCCACTCCCCCTAAAAAAAAATCAACGGAAAAATATCCTTGGGCGAGAATTAACAAGTGAAATAGCCTGGTGGGATTTGCTTAGAGTGGAATTTAGATGTCCGTGAGCTAACATGTGTTCTGTTGGCAGTAGCAGGTGTTTGCTTGGGAACGCGGCCATAGTCCCTGGTAAGAGTGAGTCACGCCGAAACCGGTGTGGCTCAGTGGATAGAGCATCGGCCTGCGGACGGAAGGGTCCCGGGTTCGATTCCGGTCAAAGGCATGGACCTTGGTTGCGGGCACATCCCTGGTGTGGAGGGGGGGTGTGTGTGCAGGAGGCAGCTGGTCGATGTTTCTCTCCCATCAATGTTTCTAGTTCTCTACCCCTCTCCTTTCCTCTCTGTGAAAAATCAATAAAATATATTAAAAAAAAAAAGATTTACAGATTAAGTAATTTTTTTTAAAAAAAGAGTGAGTCACAGCATCAGTCATTCTGGGGGAATTCCTGTCTTTTTTTCTTTTTTCAATCAAGGGAGCTTCGAAGACAGTGAAGAAGGAAGTGGTGGCTCGGCTGATGGGCTGAGCGGAGAACCGAGGGCGGCAGGGGCTGGGGGTGGCGTGGGGCTCGGGGCTGGGGTTCACGGCCCGGGCTTGGCGGGATCTGGCGCTGGCGCTGGTGGCGCTGGCGGCGTCCTGAGTGAAACCGATGCCGTCGCTCCGGGCGGACACAATGGAGCCCTCTCACTGGGGGACAAGAATGGCCTGTTCCTCCCTCCTGCCCTCCTCGCGCGGGGTAAACAGAATGTCCCTGGCACAGCCGGGCCCGGGCGCTGCCTGCCAGGAGCTCAGCTCTTCCCTTGCGTAACCCCGGGGCCTCCTCCAGAAGGTCAGCCGGGCCGCCCTCACCTGGAGGCAGGTGAGCGGGCTCAGGCCCCGGCAGCATCCCCGGATGTTTTCCGTGTCGAGGTTTCAAAGGGATCCCTGCAGCCCGGCCGGTGTGGCTCCGTGGTCGAGCGTCGACCTGCGAACCAGGAAGTCACAGGTTCAGTTCCCACCAGGGCACAGGCCCAGGTTGTGGGCTCCATCCCCAGTGAGGGGCATGCGATCCATGATTCTCTCTCATCATGGATGCTTCTCTCTCTCCCTCTCTGAAATTAACAAAAATATATTTAAGCCGAAACCGGTGTGGCTCAGCGGATAGAGTGTTGTCCTGCGGACGGAAGGGTCCCAGGTTCGATTCCGGTCAAGGGCATGGACCTTGGTTGCGGGCACATCCCCAGTAGGGGGTGTGCAGGGGGCAGCTGATCGATGATTCTCTCTCATTGATGTTTCTAGCTCTCTATCCCTCTCTCTTCCTCTCTGTAAAGAAAAAAAAATCAATAAAAAATATATTAAAATATATATATATATATATTTAGAAAGAAAGAAAGGAAGGAAGGAACCTCGAGAGGGAACTTACCCGATTGAAGTCCCTCAGTGACCCTCTTGTTTCTGGGGCTCTAAGCTCCGGGGAGGGGAGGTCTGGGAGGGGAGGGGCAGATAGGTTTCCTCTGGGAGGGGTGGTGGTGGGCGGGACTTCCTCTCTCCTGTGACGGGCACCTACCACCTACCTTCCTGAACTGCCCCATGTGCGAGTGCTTTATTGTTTGTTCATTCGTTGTTGCTTCTTTATTGTATTTTTTGCGTGTGTGTGTGTGTGTGTGTGTTTTAATCTTCACTGGAGGATATTTTCCCTTTGATTTTTTTAGAGAGGAAAGGAGGAAGGGGAAGAGAGAGAAAGAGAGAGAGAGAAACATCGATGGGTTGCCTCCCATATGTGCCCAGACCGGGGCTGGGGACAGAACTTGCAACCCAGGTGTGTGCCTTTGACGGACAATCGAACCCACGACCCTTCAGTCCGCAGGCTGGTGCTCTCACCACCGAGCCACACCAGCCAGGGCTGTCCGTTCCTTTCTGATGACCTGGGGGATGGGAACCAGGAAGGAGCAGTGGGCAGTCCTTCTGGGAACGCTGTCATGGCACTCACACAGAGCAGGACGCAAGGGTTTGCTCCCTACACACATGCTCTGTCTCCCACGGGGCGTTCGCTCACAGCGCCTCCCCTCCCTCCCTCTCCCACCTCCTGGCTGCTGTGGAGACAGAACGATTGACTCAAGGTCAAATCCTCCGAAGCATAAGGGCTCAATGATTGTCTCGGTCACCCTCTCCTCTGTGTCTGTGTGTGGCTTTTATGTCTTTAAATATATTTTTACCGATGTCAGAGAGGATGGGAGAGGGACAGAGCGAGAGAAGCACCCATGGTGAGAGGCAATCACGGATCAGCTGCCTCCTGCATGCCCCGCATTGGGGATAGAGCCTGCAACCTGGGCCTGTGCCCTTGACCCGAATTGAACCCGGGACCCTTCAGTCTGCAGACCGACGCTCTATCCACGGAGCCAAACCAGCCAGCGAGAGGGCTGTGTGTGGTTTTTATTTTTGTTTCTGTTGTTCGTCAAGGATCTGATCTCTCTCTTCTCTCTCCTCTCTCTCTCTCTCTCTTTAATATAGTCTATCAATTTTTTACAGAGAGGAAGGGAGAGGAATAGAGAGTTAGAAATATCCATCAGCTGCCTCCTGCACCTCCCCGCCCCCCACTGGGGATGTGCCTGCAACCAAGGTCCATGCCCTTGACCGGAATCGAACCTGGGACCCTTCAGTCGGCAGGCCGGCGCTCAATCCACTGAGCCACACCGGTTTCTCTCCTGTCGGCTGCACGTTGGGGACCCGCTCTCAGGGCTGCGCCCGGAGTCCAGCTCGTGTCTCCGGAAGGACAGGCTCGGAGAGCAGAACCGGCCGGCATGGCCGCTGCCTTGTGCCTCTGGGGGAGGGAGCGTCCTTGTCCCCGGCCATGTGGCCAGCCCGGTGGAACCTGCTCTCCGAGCGGCCGGCAGGGGGCGCCCGGGGGCTGATTCCGAGGCCCAGGCCGGGTGTGAGGCTGACACGTGCGTCTCTTTTCTTTTCGAATATTCCCAAGAAAAGGCGGGGCCCCAGGGACCTCTCCCCTGGGAAGATGGAAACCAGAAAACGTCCATCCGAGCTGCAGCCAGACCAGCCTGTCAGAAGGCTTTAAAAAAAAAAAAAAAAAAATATATATATATATATATATATATATGTGTGTGTGTGTGTGTGTGTGTGTGTATATATATATATATATATTGATTTTTTACAGAGAGGAAGGGAGAGGGATAGAGTCAGAAACATCAACGAGAGAGAAACATCTATCAGCTGCCCCCTGCACACCCCCAACTGGGGATGTGCCCACAACCAAGGTCCATGCCCTTGACCAAAATCGAACCCAGGACCCTTGAGTCCGAAGGCCAATGCTCTATCCACCCACTGAGCTAAACCAGCTAGGGCCCAGCATGCTTAAAAAAAAATCAATTATATATACATATATAATTGATTTTTTAATAAATATATTTTATTGATTTTATACAGAGAGGAAGGGAGAGAGATAGAGAGTTAGAAACATCGATGAGAGAGAGTCATCGATCAGCTGCCTCTTGCACACCCCCTACTGGGGATGTGCCCGCAACCAAGGTACATGCCCTTGACCGGAATCGAACCTGGGACCTTTCAGTCCCCAAGCCGACGCTCTATCCATTGAGCCAAACCGGTCCCAGCATATATATAATTGATTTTTTTACAGAGAGGAGGGGAGCGGGATAGAGAGTGAGAAACATCGATGAGAAAGAAATACCGATCAGCTGCCTCCTGCACGCCCCCCACTGGGGATGTGCCTGCAACCAAGGTCCATGCCCTTGACCGGAATCGACCCCGGGACCCTTCAGTCCGCAGGCCGACGCGCTATCCACTGAGCCACACTGGTTTCGGCGATGCCGAGTTTCTGCAGGAGAAGGAGACAGCTCTGAGCGCTCCACCCCAGTCGGCGACCCTTGCCGGGTGTTCGAGAAATGTTTCCCGAGCCTGCTGGCGGGGCTCAGCGGTTGAACGTCACCCTGGGAACCAGGAGGTCAGGGTTCGATTCCCGGTCAGGGCACACGCCCGGGTGGCGGGCTCCATCCCCCGTGTGGGGTGTGCAGGAGGCAGCCGATCCATCATTCATTCTCTCTCTCTCTCTCTCTCTCTCTCTCTCTCTCTCTCTCTCTCTCTCTCTCTCTCTCCTCTCCCTACCTCTCTGAAAGCAATAAAAATATATATTAAAAACACACAAAAAACAAAACACCAAACAGAATAGAGCGTGCTACTCCTTCTGAGTCCTCGGACCCTCCCCTCTCTACGGTTCACCCCAAGGCCAGGCCAAGCATTTCTCAGGAGCAAATCCAAATGCCCCGAAGTGGAAAGATGAGAAAAACAGCCGCGGTGGGAGGGAGGAGAGAGAGGGAGAAGGAGAGCGAGGGAGAGGGAGCAGGTGGGGCGGGGGCGGCTGCAGGAAGCCTTTCTCAGAGGTGTGGGCGGGAACCCCAGAGTCTGCGGCTGCAGGCTGAGCCCAGAACGTTTCTCCTGAGATCGGGAGTGGAGCTTGGGGGGGCTGCGGGATGCAATGCTGGCTCACTTCTGGAAGTCCCCCCCGCCCCGCCCCCCTGGCAGGAAAGTGCCTGGGTTAAAGCAAGCTAAGTTGGTCCGGCCGGTGTGGCTCAGTGGTGAGAGCATCGCCCTAGTAGAACCAGGAGGTCAGGGTTCGATTCCCGGTCAGGGCACAGGCCCGGGTGGCGGGCTCCATCCCCACTGGGGAGCGTGCAGGAGGCAGCCGATCTGTGATTCTCTCTCAGGGACGGACGTAAACCCCACCTGCGGCCGGACATTCCTGAGCCCTGAATCAGCACCTGCCGAATACCCTAAGCCCCCCGACTCCTAAGTCCCTGGGTCCCCAATCACCCATCAGCGTGTGCTGAGTGCCCTAAGCCCCGTCCCCTGTCCTTCAAGGTGCTGGTACCCCGGCCCTCGCTCTCTCCTGCCCCTTTCTCTGGAGGCAGCCGGCAGGGGTGTTCTTCCGTGCGCAGGCCGGCGCTCTATCCACTGAGCCACACCAGTTCCGGCTTGTTCTTTTTTTTCTTAAAATCTCTCAGAACCAGAGCCTTAAAAAAAGGCAGGTTTCCAAGACCCACCCAACTCTGTAAAGTGAGGTCTTGGGGGCGTGTGGGGAGGGGGAGGGTGGGGAGACGGTTGCGCGGTGCTGACCTGGGATTGGAGAGGATGCCCGCCGCCCCTCCCGGACGAGGTCCGAGCCTCAGGCTCCACATAAGGGTTTGGGGCAGAGACTTTAGGGGGGGGTGTCCCAGGGGGAGCGCAAGGACCCCAGCATGTCAGGGCCGCGGTCAGGGTTCAAGAGCTCAGCGTGGTGCCTGCTGGGCTAATGCCAGTCCCCGTGGGTCACGGCTTCTCCGCCCACGGCGAGCGTGGGTGGTGGCTGTCAGGGGTCAGCATGCTGTGCTCTGACAACGGGGCTGCTGCAACACATGGCCCCACGTGAGGTCGCACACAAAGGGAGCGGCTGAGAGAGGGCCCAGGCCCCGGAGCTGGAGCGGGGAGTGCTCTGCGGGGCCTCCCTCCCCTCCCAATCCGGCCAGAGGCACGCACCCAGCACCCCCGGGGGTGGGGTGGGGGGGGTCTGGTACTGGGACACTAAGTGAAACCAGAGCTGGGCCGGGGAGCAGCTGGGGTGGAGGGAGGGGCTGTGTAAACACGGCTGAATAAGTGGGTTTGTGTGCTGCTTAGATAAGAGCCGGGAGAGCTGCAGGCCGAAGCCCCGGAATAACAATGGGACTTCCAGCCGCCCCGTTGGAAGTCCGAGGCAGGACGGCCTGGCACGGGGGTCAGGGGGGTCGATTTCCCCAGGGCCTGTGGCTGCTGAGATAATGCCTGGTGAGGGGGATCGGAGGTGGGGGACCGCCATCTGTGCCCCCCTCCCGAGGAGTCAGGGCCTGCCCGCCCGCCTGGGGCCCTGGAACAAAAGGCCGCCAGGCAGATGGCCGCTCTGCCCCTGGGAGTTTGTGGCCCAGCTCAGTGGCCCCTTGAGTGTTTAGCAAAGGCCAGCTGAGGAGTCGCCTGATTAAGTTCATCACAATGTACCTCCCTATAGAGTTTACGTTTAAAACATGTGGCTCTCGCTGAAACCGGTGTGGCTCAGTGGATAGCGCGTCGGC
Source organism: Pipistrellus kuhlii (assembly GCF_014108245.1). Classification (NCBI taxonomy): domain Eukaryota; kingdom Metazoa; phylum Chordata; class Mammalia; order Chiroptera; family Vespertilionidae; genus Pipistrellus; species Pipistrellus kuhlii. Next base: position 125,183 of record NW_023425576.1, read on the forward strand.
CTGCGGACGGATGGGTCCCGGGTTTGATTCCGGTCAAGGGCTCCTTGTCTGTCCGGCGGCCGGCCACAGAGCGTCCTTTGTCTGGAGGCCCGTCAGGGTCTGCTTGCCCCTCTGGTCGGCCTCTCGGGCAGTGGGGGGGCCCCCTCTCCCTCCCCTCTCCCTCCCCACCCCCCACTTCACTTTGATTTGATCTGTGTTGTTCCCTGGCCCCTCCCCCGTGTTCACGTTACCTTCCCTGCCCGGGTGTTGGCTGAAAAGGAACGTCCTCGAGGTATTGCACCACCTAAAGGCTTTATTGAGGCCCCAGCCGGTGCGGCTCAATGGCTAGACCCGTGGTCGGCAAACCGCGGCTGGAGAGCCACCTGCAGCTCTTTGGCCCCTTGAGTGTGGCTCTTCCACAAAAAGTCCCGGGTTCGATTCTGGTCAAGGGCATGTACTTTGGTTGCGGGCACGTCCCCAGTAGGGAGTGTGCAGGAGGCAGCTGACTGATGTTTCTCTCTCATCGATGTTTCTCTCTATCCTTTTCCCTTTCTCTATGTAAAATATCAATAAAATATATTTAAAAAAAAAAAACCCCACACAAAACAGTGAGCCCAGCTGAGATGGCTCAGTGGTTGAGCGTCCACCTAGGAACCAGGAGGTCAGGGTTCGATTCCCGGTCAGGGCACAGGCCCGGGTTGCAGGCTCCATCCCCAGGGTGGGGTGTACAGGAGGCAGCCGATCCGTGAATCTCTCTCATCTTTGATGTTTCTCTCTCTCTCTCTCTCTCTCTCTCTCTCTCTCTCTCTCTCTCTCTCTCTCTCTCTCTCTCTCCTTCTCCTTTCTTCTCTGAGATCAAAAAAATATATTAAAAAACAAAACAAAACCCAAAACACTGAGCCCACCACCAGGGCCTGTGCCCTGACCGGGAATGGAACTGTGACCTCCTGGTTCCTGGGTGGACGCTCAGCCACGGAGCCACGTGGGCCGGGCAGCAGGTGGCTCTCCCCTGGGGCCCTGTGACCAGAGGACTCTGGCCGGGCAGGTCCCGCCGGTTCCGTAACCGCGATCAATGCGCTATTGTTATCCTGCCTGGCTTTTTCCATGATGGGAGAGGCTGCGTGTGCCTGGCTGGCAGGGGACCCCACCGACATGTGTGCTGGGTTTGATCTCCGTGGGGGCGCGGGCTGTGGCTGTGGCCGTGGCCGTGGCGGAGCGAGGGCGTGGCCGGACGCCGTGGCTGGAGGATGGGATGGACGGGGAGCGTCTGGGCTGGCGCTGCGGTCACCTGCTGCCTCCGGCCCGCTGCCCGCGGGAGGTCAGCACGTTCTGTACGGAACCTGCTAGAAGGAGCTGGACAGCCCGGAGCCGGGTGGAGGCGGGGAGGCCGGGAGCCAGGTGTTCCCGTGGCGTTTCCGCTTTTGCCACGAGCCCGGGCAGGTCCCGGCAGGTCCGGGAGGCTTAGCGTCTCTGGTTCCAGGACAGGGATGGGGCGAGGGTGGGGGGACGGGGGTGGGACGTGGGTGCTCACAGAGGGCTCCCCGCAGGAGGTGAGCGTGTCACCCGCCTTCCAGGGAATGGGAGGCTCCTTGTCTCTGTCTGCATAGAGGCCTCCGCTGCCAGCATGTCCGACTCCCTGGCCCCCTGCCTCCGCCATCCACAGGGGGCTCTCTCTGTGCCAGCTCCCTCCCTTGCCTGAGTTAGAATCAGGGTGGTGATGGTGGTGGGGGGAAGAGACAGGTGTGGTGGTGGCTGGAAAACGGAGCATAAGAAAGAGACCTAGCCCTCCCCGGTGTGGCTCAGTGGATAGGGCGTCGGCCTGCGGACTGGAAGGGCCCCAGGTTCGATTCCAGTCAAGGGCATGGACCTTGGTTGCGGGCACATCCCCAGTGGGCGGCGTGCAGGAGGCAGCTGGTTGATGATTCTCTCTCATCATTGATATTTCTCTCTCTCCCTTCCTCTTCCTCTCTGACATCAATAAAAATATATTTTAAAAAAGAGAGAGAGAGAGAGAAAAGGATGACATTGATTAGAACGAGCTCTGGCGGGACTTTGCCATCGGTCTGTCTGACCTGCTCAGTGTGAAGAGAGCCTGTGTTTACGCCCCTTTGCCTACCCGGGTGCTTCAGGTAAGAAAGTGCTCCCCATTTCCCGCTGACGTCCTCCCTGCCTCCTCTCCCTCCTCCTTCCTCTCTGAGCCCAGGGACCCTGTCCTCCCACCTGTGGGCCCGCTCCTCCCACATCGGGTTTACAAGCCGAACTGGCGTCGTCAGCCCCTCCCCGCTCGCCCGAAATACCATGGACTGAAGTCACGGATCTAAAAAAAAAGCCCCAAAATAACGTTTCCCGCCCCTTCGAGCGACGTCTTCTCTCTCGAGTCGCAACACACGGAGGAGGCCGGCAGCAGATGGGACCCACGTCTGCGGCTTCAGACACCGCAGGCTCCGCCGGGTTTGGCTGTTACAGCCGCACGCCGCTCCCCCGGCCGGCCCGCTGTCCGCCCCAGCTCCTGGTTCCTTTCACGGAACAGCCCCCAGAAACGTGAAGAGTCGGGCTTTCCAGATGTCCATGAACGTGGGGGCGGGGGGGCATGGGGACGGGGAGACCAGCGGGGCTGGGGGGCTGTTCTGTACACCAAAAGGTTGGGGGTTCAATGCCTGGTCAGGGCACATTCCTAGGTTGTGGGTTTGACCCCGAGTCAGCGAGCAGATGGAGGTAACTAACCTCTCTCTCTCTCTCTCTCTCTCTCTCTCTCTCTCTCTCTCTCTCTCTCTCTCTCTCTCTCTTTCTCTCTCTCTCTCTCTCTCTCTCTCTTTCTCTCTCGCTCTCTCTCTCTCTCTCTCCCTCTCTTCCTCGCTCTCTAAAAGCAATGAACATGCCCTGACTGGTTTGGCTTAGTGGATAGAGCGTCGGCCTGCGGACTGAAGGGTCCCAGGTTCGATTCCGGTCAAGGGCATGTACCTTAGTTGTGGGCACATCCCCAGTGGGGGGTGTGCAGGAGGCAGCTGATCAATGATTCTCTCTCATCGATGTTTCTAGCTCTCTATTCCTCTCCCTTTCTGTGAAAAATCAATAAAATATATTAAAAAAAAAAAAAAAGACACACTCCCAGCAAGCACTGGGCGTGCAGCATGGAGGGTGGGTGGTCCTGGGAGGGCCCAGGAGAAGGTGTGGTCTCCCCCGCGCCCCATTTTCACACTCCTCACCCCGCTCTGTCTCTGAGTCTTATTTCCCAAGCCTGCCTTCTTCTCAGGGGGAGGTGCACTTTCTCCGATCAGAGCTCATGAGCTGTGCGAGGCACTGCCTGGCTGATGCTCCCTGGGGTGGGTTTTGCAAAGTTTGCAGGAAACGGAGGAGAACAGACAGCTGAGCAAGGAACTGGCCCGGTCTCCCCACCCCCTCGGCCTCTCCCCCTCCAAGCTGGGTCTGCAGGAGGGAGAGGAAATCCCTTTAGAAATCTTTAGCACGTGACTTTTTCTTTATTTTTAAATATATTTTATTGATTTTTCACAGAGAGAAAGAGAGAGGGATAGAGAGTTAGAAACATCGATGAGAGAGAAACATCGATCAGCTGCCTCTTGCACACCTCCTACTGGGGATGCGCCCGCAACCAAGGTACATGCCCTTGACCGGAATCGAACCCGGGACCTTTCAGTCCCCAGGCCGATGCTCTATCCACTGAGCCAAACCGGTCCCGGCAAGCACGTGACTTTTTCTTTTTGGAAAAATGTTTCTATTGATTTCAGAGAGCAAGTGACTTGGGGTGGGGGAGGAGAGAGAGAGAGAGAGAGAGAGAGAGAGAGAGAGAGAGAGAGAGAGAGAGAGAGAGAGAAACATTAAGGATGAGAGAGAATCATGGATTGGCTGCCTCCTTGCACTCCCCCTACTGGGGATCCAGCCAGCAACCCGGGCGTGTGCCCTTGACCGGAATCGAACCTGGGACCCAATATATTTTTATTGATTTCAGAGAGGGAGGGGGTGAGAGAAAGAGAAACATCCATGAGGAGAGAGAATCATGGACCGGCTGCCTCCTGCACGCCCCACCCTGGGGATGGAGTCTGCAACCCGGGCCTGTGCCCTGAGCGGGAATCGAACCGGGACCTCCTGGTTCCTAGGTTGACACTAAACGCCGCCGAGCCACACTACATGTGGCTGTTTTTTTTAGTGGCCAGGAGAGGGTGGACATTTAGAAACCCGGGTTCAGGCCCGATCCCCCCTCTGGATCTACGGATGACGGCTGCCCTGAGCGTTTATTGTCTCCAGATCTCTCTCTGCCTCGCGGCCCCGGGGTGAAGGATGGGCATTGCTATTGGTGAGCAGTAATAGTCACGACGGTGGGTTCCTGGGGCGGAAGGCGTCCCACGGAGGAAGCAGGTGCCACGCACGTCACGGGGGATACCCTGTCCGGTCCTCGCAGCGCTGTGTACAGGCGGGGAAACCGAGGTTCAGGTGAAATCCCTCGCCCCAGGTCATTGCATTGGGGTTGGCTGGGGAACCCCAAAATCAAAGTCAAAACCCCTTGCAGGGGAGGGTGGCTTGAATTTGGGTGCCCAGTGGGGGCCCATACAGGAGGCAACCGATCAGTGCAGGGGTCGGCAAGCTCATTCATCCACAGAGCCAAGTGTCAGCAGCACAGCGACGGACATGTCTCTGGAGAGCCACATTTTTTAAACGTAAACGTCTTCGAACGCCACGTCTTCCACACAGACGCGCCCGGGCCGTGGTGTTCTGTGGAAGAGCCGCCCTCCGGGGGCCCGAGAGCCGCCTGTGGCTCGCGCGCCGCGGTTTGCCGACCGCGGGTCTAGGCAGGGCCCCGCGGACCTGGCTTCTCCAGCCATCCACCCACACGTCCAGGGGCCTGTAATGACAGGGGGCTGTGGCCCGCCCGGCTGCTAAGACTTGTGGGGCGGAGGCAGCCCAGAACCTTCCAGCCCGCCTGGGGGGGGGGGAGGCCCGTGTGCACAGCAGAGGGGTGTTATTGGGTCTATGCCTGGTTTCCCCAAAGCCAGCTCCTGGGCCCCCACCCCTCCCAGCACCTACCTGGCTTCCGGCTCCCAGCACCTTGACCTTGACCTTGACCATAACCTTGACCTTGACCATACACGCCACCGCCAGGGTGGGGTGCACACAGTGCCCGATCCCTTCCTCTGGGCGTGGGAACCCTGCGCACCTGCCGGCGGGCAGTGCCTGCTGGGAGCCCCCAGGTGCCGCCCCTCAACGTTCTTCCCCTCCAGACTCAATGGCCTCCGGCTGAGGCTGGTCACGTGGCCTCTTCCTTCTGTCCTCCCCCTCCATCCCTTTGACACCCAGGCCTCCCGTACCCCCTCTGCTGCCTCTCCCCACCCCAGCTGCCCTCCGGATCAGGTTTCTGTGTTCAGTGTTTTTGAAGAACCCTGTTATTTTATTTAAAAATATATATATTTCATTGATTTTTTACAGAGAGGGAGAGAGAGGGATAGAGTCAGAAACATCGATGAGAGAGATTCATTGATCAGCTGCCTCCTGCACACCCCCTACTGGGGATGTGCCCGCAACCAAGGTCCATGCCCTTGACCGGAATCGAACCTGGGACCCTTCAGTCTGCAGGCCGACGCTCTATCCACTGAGGCCAAAGCAGTTAGGGTTCTCTCTCTTCCTTCCTTCCTTCCTTCCTTTCTTTCTCCCTTCCTTCCTTCCTTCCTTCCTTCCTTCCTTCCTTCCTTCCTTCCTTCCTTCCTTCCTTCTTTCTTTCTTTCTTTCTTTCTTTCAACGTATTGACTTCAGAGGGGAAGGGAGAGAAAGAGAGAGATGGAAACATCCATGGAGAGAGAGAATCACGGACCGGCTGCCTCCTGCACGCCCCACACTGGGGATGGAACCCCCACAACCAGGGATTGTGCCCAGACCGGGAATCGAACCCTGACCTCCTGGTTCGTAGGTGGATGCTCCACCCCTGAGCCACGCTCATCAGACAGGGAACTCCTAATATGTTGGGAAAACTCCTGCCCTCCACGCCAGGATGATAATAGTTCTGGAGAAACGGTACTGGGTCCTGCCTCCTCCGTCTTCAGGAAGTCTTGTCCCCGCACCTTCTAAGCACCACAGACCTTCCCGTTTCTTAGAAATCTCCAGGAAATGAGAGGGTACGAGCCTTTCCAGGAAGCCAGCACCCCTGGCCTCCATCCCTCCATGGCTTTCCGCCCTGCATCCTGTGCGGAGGGCAGCCCTGCCTGGCATGTGGGGAGGACCCCCCCTTTCCTGCCACATCTGAGTGCCTCCGGCCTGACCACCTGGGTCCTGGCCATCCCGTCCCTCTCCCCTCCCTCCTGGCAGGAGGCAGGAAGCAGACTCCAGCGCAGCTCCGTGGTTGAGCATCGATCTAGGAACCAGGAGATCAGGGTTCAATTCCCGGTCAGGGCACAGGCTTGGGTTTGGGCTCCATCCTCAGTAGGGGGCGTGCAGGAGGCAGCCGGTCCATGATTCTCTCTCATCATGAATGTTTCTCTCTCTCTCCCTCTCCCTTCCTTTCGGAAGTCAATAAAAATATATTTAAAAAAAAAATCCTTGTGAAACGAATGAAATAGTGTCCACGAACACTTGTTGCTGGAGATTTGAGGAAGAAGTCTGAATTCCAGCCCTGTCTGGTGTGGCTCAGTGGATAGAGCGTCGGCCTGCAGACTCAAGGGTCCCAGGTTCGATTCCGGTCAAGGGCATGGACCTTGGTGGCGGGCACATCCCCAGTGGGGGGTGTGCAGGAGGCAGCTGATGGATGTTTCTCTCTCATCGATGTTTCTAGCTCTCTCTCTCATTGCATCTTGGCTCTGCGGCTCCTTGTGCCTGGACCCCCGGCTCCCTGATAAAGCCCGGCTCCAGTGCACATTGCTTTTGTTCCCAGATTCCGTGCTCATTTCCCTCCGGGGAAAGCCCCGTCCAAAGTCCGCATTTCAGAGAGCGCGCCCCGCCGGCTCGCAGCCCGGGAGCTCCCGCCCAGTGTTTGTCTTGGCCGGGCTGCTGGGCCCACAGCATCAGGGCAGCCGCTGGCTGGGGACAGCGCTGAGCCCTGGGGCAGGCGTCTACCAGCCCTCCTCTGTCCCCCCCAGCTCAGCCCTCGATCCTGGCTGACCCCTCGGGACCCTACTGTGTGCCTCTGTGGTCTTTAAAAAAATTATAAAAAATGTAATGTATGTACTAGTATACCAGTATTATTATTATTTTTTTAAATATATTTTTTATTGATTTTTTTTTTACAGAGAGGAAGGGAGAAAGAGATAGAGAGCTAGAAACGTCGATGAGAGAGAAACATTGACCAGCTGCCTCTTGCACCGCCCCCCCCCCCCCCCCACTGGGGATGTGCCCGCAACCAAGGTACATGCCCTTGACCGGAATCGAACCTGGGACCTTTCAGTCTGCAGGCCGACGCTCTATCCACTGAGCCAAACCGGTTTCGGCTATACCAGTATTATTGATTTCAGACAGGAAGGGAGAGGGAGAGAGAGAGAAACATCCATGGTGAGAGAGAATCACGAATCGGCCAGTGTGGCTCAGCGGCTGAGCGTCATCCTAGGAACCAGAAGGTCACGGTTCGGTTCCCGGTCAAGACACATGCCTGGGTGGCGGGCTCCATCCCCAGCGTGGGGCGTGCAGGAGGCAGCCGGTCCATGATTCTCTCTCCTCATGGATGTTTCTCTCTCTCTCTCTCCCCCTCTCACTTCCTCTCTGAAATAAAATAAATAAATAAAAGCATTAATAAAAAGAAAAAAAGAAAAGAAGAAGCAAGTTTTGTACTTAACAAGGAAAAGTGGAAAGAAAGAAACCTTAAGACCAGGAGGCAATTAAGGAGAGCCCAGCTGGAACATTCTGGAACATTCTGGAACATTCTGGAACCGCACTCCGGCCCAGGTCATCCTATGCACCAGCTCCCCCCGGGAGCGAGATGGACCCGAAGGGTCAGGGACACCAGGGCCTGGCTCGGCACCGAGCCCCTGAACCCTTTGACCCCCAAGAGAGACCTGAGCCCCCGCATCCTCAATGGGCGGGGGGGAGGGCCTGTGGGCGTGTCGGAAAGCACCATCTGGCTGATGGCTTCTAATCGGATGAGCTCACCCCGATCGCGTGTGTCTGCTCTGCCCCCGGATTGATCGACGGCTCTGAGTCTTCAGAAGCCGCACGGTGGACGCAGTAATTGAATTCAGCTGTCATCCCCCCCCCCCACTCCCAGCCAGAAGCAGTGTGGGGATGGGCGAGCTTCTAGGCGGCCACTCCGAGGGGTGCCCCCTCAGCAGGGGCAGCCAGATGGCCCGTGGCGGCTGCTGGCACGGCTCCGTCCTGGCCCCTGCTCCCCACAAGAGCCGGGGGAGGAGGAGGAGAGGGACGGGGGGGGGGGGGGGGAAAGGGGCGGCCGTGGGGAGCTCCTGGGAGCTGCCTGCTGGGGGACCTGGGACACGAAGGCTGCCGCCTCCGTCACCCTGAAGCCGGAGACCAGAGCGGCTGCCCAGGCGGCAGCCACAAGCCACACGCAGGTGCTGAGCACTTTGTCATTAGTTTTAATTTTTTTTAAATTGATGTCAGAGAGGAAGGAAGAGGGAGAGAGAGAGAGAGAGAGAGAGAGAGAGAGAGAGAGAGAGAGAGAGAGAGAGAGGGAGAGAGACCAATGATGAGAGAGAATCATGCATCGGCTGCCTCCTGCAAGTCCCCCACTGGGGATGGAGCCCACAACTCGGGCCTGTGCCCTGTCCAGGAATCGAACCCGGGATCCTTCCGTCTGCAGGCTGATGCTCTATCCACTGAGCCAAACTGGCCGGGCCCTGGGCTCCTTTTTTTAAGAAAAATATATTTTATTGATTTTTTTTTTTTTTTTTTTACAGAGAGGAAGAGAGAGGGATAGAAATATCCATCAGCTGCCTCCTGTGTGGCCCCTGCTGGATCGAGCCCACAACCCGGGCCTGTGCCCTGACCGGGAATCGAACCGTGACCCCCTGGCTCCTAGGTCGACGCTCCACCACGGGGCCACGCTGGCCGGGCAGCGCTAAGCTTGTTTTCATGCGGCGTCGGGGCTATGCGTGTGGACAGACGACTCATGCTGGTGCCACACACCAGCCACCCCCCTGCCCTGCCCCGGGAGCCTCTGGCGCCCCCTGGAGGGAACTTCTCGGACCCCGGCACTTCCTGGCCCAGAGAGGGGCTCTGCAGGCCCAGCCGCTGCTCGGATAAGTGGGGGAGGCACAGAGAGATGGGGCGCCCCTCTGATGAGCAGAGAACAGGGCACTGCGGGCTCCGGCTGCACTCCGGCCTGGGGGGACCCTCAGAGCCCCCGGCTGCCTGTCCGCAGAGAAGGGGTGTCCGGGGTGGGGTGGGGCAGGCAATGACACGTGGGGTGTTCCTATCCCCGGTCCCTCTGGCCTGGAGGGCGCGGGGAAGAGAACGAGTCACCTCGCTCTGCTTTCCCAGCTCGCTGTGGCCAGGACGCCAGCGCATCACCTCCCTTTTGTTCTGCTGGAGGAAGACATGGCAGAGGACGGATCAGCCCTGTCTCCAGGGGATCTGAGCCCGCCCCCCTCCCCGTGCTCCGGTCCCCACCGCTCCAGGCGCTGTTTGGCACGGGTCCGGGCAGCCCACAACACAGGCTTTGTCTGGGGAGGCCGCTGGCTGACCGGGCCTGGCCGTGACATCTGGCGTCTCTCCCAGGACCCCCTCCCCCCTCTCCCTTTCCCCCACCCCCGGCAGAATTTTGAATGAATTAATGGAATGATCGTCCTTTGAATTCGCCTGACGGCTCTCTCCTCTCCCCGGCTCAGATGACAGGGGCCACTCCCCGTGTCTCGATGGCTCCGGGGTTTTTATGAAGATCCCTGGCAGAGAGC